>NW_026117987.1:0-26211 GCF_001640805.2 Lates calcarifer
TGTAATTTCCAAAGTTATCACCTGAATAACAGTGGTGGATGAGGCCTTCCTTTTCTCAGATTTACTCCGACTGTCAGCAGTTTTTTGCCATCATAACATGACATTTTCCGACACTTTTTTTTTACCACTGCAGTAAAAATGTCAGAAGACACTTTCAGCTCATTAGGAATTTATTTCCCCTCGGATAAAAAAATAACTTAGCTGGTTAAACTGAGTTTATTTTTTTTGGATGACTAACTTGCTAAGGACATGACCTGCTAGCCTAACAACTGCAAGGATACCAACATTCCGTAAAAAAGCCCATCATTCTCTTATGCAAAAGCATAGTTTTAGTAGTCTTCCAATTCTCTACTTTTTCAAACATGAAGTATCACTGTGTATTTGGCCTAATACAGGAGCACTGAAAACCACCTGGTTTTGGTTTCATTCTAACAAACTGTATACTGTGTACAGAAAATGTGTTAACTGGTGTTCACTGTTCAATATTGAAGAATTTCACATGCATTATTATTATTATAATTATGATTATTTTTAGGTGTTTAGGACTTCAAGAGATCCCGTTAACATCAAAGGGCTGTTGGCATGTGCTAGGTAGTTAGAAAGATGTACATTTACATAAAAATGTGACTATTTGGCCTAAGTTTTCTTCTACCTTAGTAAAATTAGACATTACTAGCATAAGTGAAATGAGAACTGACATCTCACAAAGCATTGTTAGGCTGCCTCCTTTATGGGTATGATTCAGAAAATCCCTGGTAGACTGAGCTCCATGGTGGCTTTGTCATGACGCTGTTGGTTCCAGCCAGCAGTTTGATCAAGCGAAACAGGCCAGCGGCTATGCCTACATCTTGCTTCCTCCTCACTGTCATGTCCAAAATATGGGTCACGTAGAGTGCAGTGACTGTCTTGTGTGTGTGCATGTATTGTGTGTTTCTGTGGGAACATATTTCCATATGACAATCTGCTTTACCTTGTCCTCCTGGGCTGAAAACTCACTTCACTACACAGACTGACGGCAAAACCCCAGTAGCTTTTATTCTTTGGTTTAAGGCACAGGTAGAAACATAACTGGGGCCAAGCACATGCGACTCACCCATTGGCCCTTGAATTTCTCATGTCTCTCTTACAATGCTGTAACTGCTATGGTGCTATGGTCCCTGGGGGCAAAATGAGAAAGCCACGAAAACCTTACATCCTCCATAAACGGCAACAGTTAACAGTTAATAACCCATGAGGGAGTAGCCAGAGGAAACTCAGAACTACGCAACACTAACCAAAAGCTAATACCATATATAGCAGGGAAACACCATTGCATAAGCAGCTTAAAGCAGTTGTCAAATGGCTAATAGAAGAAAAAGATTATGGTAGCTGGAAATGAGTGAGGGGGTAACAGGAAAACAAGCATATGCTATCAGAGGATGTGATTTATATGGAGACTGATGGGAGCTGACACCTCTATCCATATTCATACAGGTGCATGTAGCAAAATGGAAGACATTAATCATCACAGCCAAGCAGCCTCTAATTACATGTTCACTGTACACTGTTTGACTGTAGTGTACTTCTGTGAGAATCCAGCTGTAGAGATTTCCCAGTGGCCTTTAAAACTACAGAAGGATGGGAGGGGTGTGCAGGGATGCAGAGCCCAACATGTGGAGGCCACACACAGCCCTCTTTTTAATATACTCTTTTATGCTGAAAATGCACATGCACGCAGTCTATAGTGCCTCATTATGTCATGCAATTACCATCCCAGTTTGGTTGCGAAAAATCCAATCTTACTTCTCTATCCACTGCATTTCATTACCTTGACTACAGCACATGGAGAAGATGAGAGAGACAAACACCTTGCTTTGATCATGATGTTTATACGCCCCCCCACCCCCACATCTGAACACAACCATTCAGCTTACAGCGAGGCTCATAACGACAGCATAAATTGACATGCAGGCATTCGTCAGCTATGATAGCTTCAAGAAACCACAAGAACTGTTGAATGTGCAGACACTAAGAACAGAGATGTATGTATACACATGTATATATAATACATATGTGTGTACATACATAGGATGGGTTCTATTTGCATGAATCTAGCTGCCATGTATTTTGTGTTTGATCAAAGAGAACAAAATGAACAATTATTTTACAGCTTTACAGTCCAGAGAAACATGACAAAACAAACCAAAGGCTTATGTGGTGAGGAGCTGTCTACTGTATGAGGATAAAGCCGCAGTCCATCTCAAGCCCCTAAGCAGACACATCAAAGCAATCTTTTGCAGTCAGTCCAGTCCCTTCTCTCTATCAGAAATCCTGCTAACTCTGTTTCACAGAGACTGACAGGAGGCAATCCGTGCTGATATCAGATCTTAGACCTGGAAAAGGTGGCCTGAATACAGAGAGGCTTTGTGAGATATCTGGAGGATGGGTGGGTCTGAGGATGCTCTATGCTACATTCATCTCCCTTGAGGGGAAAGGTCAGTTCCTTAGGTTTATCTCAGAGATTGCCATTTAAACCATCACTGCTGGAAACCTTTTGTTTGTTTGATTTAGCTTTTGGGAGAGCCAACAGGAGTTAAATGCTGAACACTACATGTACAATTAGATACACATTTTTCTTACAATGTGTAATGTTAATGGCCAGTGGGAAAGGGGGCTGTAGGTTAAATGACTTCAGTTGAGTCATTATTGATTCAAATGTTAATGATGACTGTAGGTTTCAGCTAAGAATATACATTTGTTACATGTAACATGATAATAATGCACAGTTAACAGGGAAAAATGACTAAACACAAGAGGGGTCCCCCCTCTAAGGCTATTATGGAGTATCCAAGTAGTAGGCTACCATAACTCCTTGTTCCCACATATGGATTTCAAGTGGCAGTTGTTGTTTCTCGTTACCACTACACCAGTGCACAAAGATTAAGTTCATTCTCTGAGTGATGTGTGTGCATGCATAATTTTTCTTACTCAAATCCCAGTAGCTTGTTAAAGTTGTATGGTAGAGAATATGGAAGCTGTTGATCGTGATGATCTACCTTCATTTTGTTTATCATACTTGAGTGGAGTAACAAATGATTCTGTTTAACAAGGATATCAAAATGAGCATGGTTGGTTGTCACCAGGCTGTCACTCCTATGCATAAAATCTAACCTTTCTAAAATTCCCCATGGCACTCTGCTGGGAGCTTTGAATCTTTGAATCGCAGTGGGGGGCACCAGCATGTTTTGTTCTAAGTTAAATTCATATGAATGCCATCCTATTTCATCTGTATTATCCATGTATGGCATAATGGGTGAAAAGAAGAACAATGGAGTACATTAGCCCACTAAGGAGCCAATTTCCATGGGTTCAAAGGATTAAAGTGCAAAGAAACCATAAGGCACAAAAGTACAAAAGCACCCAGCAGTGGCAGTGACCATATCGGAACAAAATACAGGTTGATCTCAAAGCACTACCGCAATCCTGGTATTACCATTGTTTGACAATTCTCATATAGTGTAATCTAAAATAAGCATTACGACAGTTTAATAGCAGAGCTCTCATGGGTCTTTAATCTTGAACATGTTTGACATCTCTGCTTATGTCTACTAGAAACTGAAATTAAGCTCCTTATATTTCCAAATTCAAATGTAAGAATATTTTCTGAGATTAACCTAACAGGAATATTTGCTAGATAATGTGTGTGGGCTGAACAATTCATTTTGACAGCAGATGTAGAAACTGCAGAAGGTGTAGGACCATTTTCTTCAGTTTTAACCGCAGTGTTCAGAAACCCATCAAATAAAAGAATTAATCACAAAGAGAGGGATTTTATATTTCACATAAATATGAATTTTAAGTCACTAGACTAAAATGTATTAAGAGTGCTGAAGATTAGTTAAGGCTGCATGGGAAAAGCCCAGGGTGGTAGCTGGAGTTCAGTGTAGAAACAGGCCATCATGAACAAATCTGTCATCAAGCCGCAGCTCATTGTGCCCTTGTCATTACTATGGCACAAGCCTGGAAACATCATTTCTGCTGGGTACTCCAGAGATGTCAAGCCTCACTCCCGCAAGATTAAAGATTGCATTACAAATTAGTACGCATGAGCAATGGCATAGAGTTGCGATTTACTCTGGGTTAGCATGGATTAATCTAAATCGTTAAACCCTGGGGTTTGCATTGAGACAGCTAAATTTACTTTAACAAGAAGTATATTCTGCCATTAGCATTGGCTCATGGCTGAACTAATTATGCTTTACTACAAAACAAAAGATCAAAGATAAAACACTATGGAGAATAGAAATAGTTCAAAGATGGGGAAGGAACTGAAAGCAAGCCCATAGACAACACAATATCTAATGGGAATGAGTCCTCTGCCATGGTTCAAAGTACACTAAATCCTCCAACCATCTTTGTTCTTATTCCAGCTGTGTAACCCTTCTATACAAACATATGCTGAGGTATATAAAAATAGTAACAATGTTGCTGAAGCAATGTAATATACACTATGTTATATTTATTATGTATATACCTATTCTTTTCACTTCCCTGAACATATATGTTTTAACAGAGAAGTCTGATGATATTCTACATTTCTCTGATTGTCAACAAATCCCATGAAAAGACAAAACCAACAGAAATGATTGAATACACATTAATGAGCCACAATATTACAATGGCTGGCATATTCCTTCATTACGATGAGCCTTGGCGCTTTATTTTGGGTAGATACCATATGTACTGAAATGGTGCCATAACTTCTTGCTAGTGCACTGAATATGCAGCTGGCTAGCCTCCAACAAATGCACCATTTTCCTCTGACTAGTATTTGCTAAAAACTACAGTTCTAATCTATTTTAGGATATTATTAAGCCTTAAAAAATGTGATATTTGATTTGAGATATCTTTTTTTCCAAGCTTTGCCTATTTTTGTCAGGAAATATTCAGTGAGAAAGCCATTGTTTGTTGGATTAACAAAAGCGAAAATATAGATTGTCCCCAGCTTTATCCTTTTACCAAAGCACAAAACAGAATGTAGCATATTGTCTTATTAGGTCATAAGAAAAAAATGAACTGTCTGCAAAATTCAGAAGTAATTTCAAATCCATCCATCTCCTATTTTATCTACATAGAATATGCATGTATGCCCTGTAGGTTTCTCCCATGACATCATAAACCCAGTGGTACAATTTCTAGTAATCTGCCTTGCAAATGGGACTTCTAAACTGAAAGCTTAATCTGCACCCAATTTTGCAGTTCACCTCAGTCCAACTGAATTCTGACTTATTGTTTACATACAGAGAGTTTTTGTGTACAAAGCATGTCAGTCTTTATCTTGTCACAAAGTTATTCATTCTGACTGCATCCATTTTGGCCTCTATGGGTTGTTTTAGTAGGCTTTTCCAACCTCACAAAGTCTCAAGTTGTGATCCATTTCTCCACTCTACCTTGAAAACCCAAACGTGATTTACCATTGATGTTAGCCAGTCTCAGTGAGAGGCTTTCAACTGTAGGAAGCTCTGTCTATATCTGTGTTTCCCTTCCTAGAGGTGTCACTGTGCAGGAGTGGCAGTGGTCATGTCATTGAAGATAAATGTGCAAGGGTAAATTGCAGTGTGCTCCAAATCCCATTCCCCAATGAGCCTATTGATCAAAAGGGGACAGCAGCAGCCATAGACCACCTATACAGTTGTGAGAAGACAAGGGCTACACAGGTCATTTAAGACAAAAAATGACATGTCATTGTCTTACCATAAAGTATGCAGTGGTTTGATGTATTTTGATATAAGGCCCGTCACTGGCATGAGTCAATTCACTATGGTTGGACTGAAAGTTGTGTTTATTGTCCAAAAGGCCAGCACTGAACCTCACTACCTAAGGCTCAAGTGGATGTCAAGGGCAATTTGACAAGTAGGAAATTAGAGCAATGTGTTTCAACAGGCAAAGAGAGCAGTTTTGTTCTTTTTCCCATTATGCTAATGGCACTAAAAAGTTGGTATGTTCATGCATGGATGTCTAATGGCCCTGATATCCCCCAGTGCTTCCTTGTAGGAAATCAGGGAACAGCCATACTGTGAAATGATGTGCTTTTCTGATCACCAGCTTCCTAATGAAAAAGCAATTAACAGAATATGTTTGCACTCCATGGGCAGAATCCCATCCCATCTAATTAGAAGTAATTTTGATTGGTTACCTCCAAATCTGAGGCCGAACAAGGTTGAAGTTATACAGAATGAGAACACAGCTCACTGACAAAAGTGTTTCATGCTGTTACTGAGTAAAAACCAATCAACCAGTTTTGTGTATATTAATATATATCTAAAGGCATGTACTTAACATTTATGTCGGTCTGTATTTGTAGTATATACTGAGGCTTTATGTTGCTGAGCTTGCCTCCCTAACCCCTTCTTGCCAGTCCATTTATGTCCTCATACATTTTAGCCATGTGTTTCATTCAGAATGACAGCTGCAGCCTATTTTCTTTTACTGTGTAGGGCTATACATTCTTTGTACTTAAATGATGCACTATGCTGGAAATGGATATAATTTCTGTTGTTATGTTGCTCCACATTTTCGTAGATATTATCTACTATGGAAGCTTGTAAATGGTCAACCATTAAAATTGGTTTATAAGATTTGCTTACCCATTCTGTGACTTTATATTATAAGTGGAACTCAAAATTAATCTTAAACACTAGCTGCAACAGCATTCAGTACCAATGCAGGCAGTAGAAAAAAAACAAAAACACATATTGTCACTGAGTTCTTATGGGGAAATGAAGATCTGTATACACTAGGACTGGGACTCTTTACATAGTGATTTTGCATTAACGCCTACCACAAACAAATGTTGGCAACCATGATTACTGACAAATCTGGCTATTACTGAAGGAGCATTTTTCTGTGAGGAAAAACTGGAAAACAAGGCAACCATGGCCAAGACTGGTCCATGCATCCATGTTTGCAGAAAATGACTACACGCTGTTTTCTTGAACCACTGGCCATGTGTACTCGTACTTTGATTAAAATTAATGGCTGACTGAAATTTTTGTTTAAAGCTAGGTGGGGTGGAACGGTAATCAGAAGCTGACTTGCTCTTCAAATTATTTGCACATACAGTGGCTTCCCATGGTTGATCTGCTGATGGCATAGCCCTGACAGGTTTGTCATAACAGTATTTCTCTGTCATAGTTTGTAACCTACACTAGCTTGAGTTTAAATGAGCACAGGATGATGAAAAACTGCCATACAAAACTCCATCCAGAATAGAAGTACTGAATCTTTAACTTCACACATCAATATCTGGGCAGGATACTAAGATTAAAGCCATGTTTTCAACCTTCTGCTCAGAGAGATTCAAGATTTAAAATTGAAATATGTTCTTAAAAGCAATAAGAATGTACAGTAACACTGGCTGGCAGACTGAAATTTCAAAAATACTAAATCATTCCTGAGCAGCTGTGAAGGTGTGTCTAAATGCACTTTCTCTCTCTAATACTTTTAAGTGTGTGTATACAATTGTCTTTCAGCTTTGACTCAACTATGCTTTCAAAAGCCAAATAAAATCCCTTGTTAACAGCAGAGTGACAGCCAAAACTTGCTCTGTAATGGAGGGAAAGAAAGAGTTGTTACGTATTCTCGACAGCAGTCTGGCACGGATGCTGAAATGAAAGGGATGTAGGGGGAAGCAAAAGGTCAGGCTCATTAAATGTCAGCAAAGAGCATCTTAATAATTGAATCATTCAGACAAAGAACCACATAATTTAGTTTTTAAGTGTTCTGTGGAACCACTTGCAGTTTAATAATCAATAGAAACTGTAGATATAATTTGAAGAGAGACTGTTGTACAGTACATTAACCTTAAAAGATTTAACATCCAAAAACAATTGCCTTACACACACAATATGTTGTTTGTCAATAAAGACATCAATTTTTGGAGGGAGTCCAGTTCTCTAAATGGGCATGCTGTATCGAAAACCTCTATCAAGAGTCATCACTCTGGACACAGGTATGCAAGTTTTCAGACTGATACTGTAGGTGCAGGCCAAAAACTCCTAGATCAAAATCTTTTGACATACTTGTAAACAGACTTGGGCTATTTCTTCTTTGAACCTCTTCCTTATATAAGATAACCAGTATTCAAGCACCAATAGCACCATAAACAATAGGGAAATGTCCAACTAGAAATGCATAAAAGCTGATGGGGAGATGATGTAATTCCTAAGGGAACCCACAGCTACTCTCACAGCTGAGGGTGAGAAGTTCAGCTGTAGACATCATCACAAAGAGTTCATTAAAGTGCCTGTAATAAAAAAAAATGCTGAACCTCAAGTACGCTTATCCCAAGATGTACAGACAGGTGACAAATTAAAGTAAAAACCAACATGTCTTAGTAAGTGTCTTAGTAAGGTGTTTGGCCACCATGTGACACCACTACAACCTCAGTGTGCCTTGACATTGATTCTACAAGTCTCTGGAATTCTACTGGAGGGAGGAAACACATTCTTCCAAAATATATTTCCTCATGTGGTGTTTTGATGATGGCGGTGGTAGAGAGCTGTTCTCTTGCACCATGTACTGTTCTCTTAGTGTATGCCACGCATGCATTCACCCTCTCATAGAGAATATGGTGAAGGATGACTCATTTGAATATATCACTTTTTTCCACATCTCTGCAGACCAGTGTCTATGGTTTTTGCACTGCTGAACTCTCAAATGTGCATTCATCTTTGCAATGAAGGGTTTATGCAGCCCTTCCCTAAAATCCCTCTATGTAATTGTCGACAGACTGTTCTTGCTGACAGTCTGATCACGTCCTGCACTGACATTCTCAGTCACCTGAAGAGGACTTACTCTTCTATTTTTCCTTATGTATCACACTAATTCATAAGTGCCACAATCATCAAATGTGCACTGTTGACCACAATTTCTGACCCCTTTTACTGATGTCTTTCCCAGGTCTAAATTAAGATGTCACTTAAGTCATAGTTGCCTATTGAAACACTAGACAGCTGAGCAGTCTTTGTGACTGAACTGCCATAAGTGCCCCAACAATGAACCCTTAATTCAAAATCATTATCTTCTCCTCGTTAAGCATTAGTAAAGAATTACCAAGTCACCCTCAGTAAGCCACTACAAATGTTAGAGTGCTCACAAACAAAGACATAAAAATAAAAACTTCTGTTCATTTGTGATGAAAGTGCTATTAATAGAGTATAATGCAAACTTAATCTTCATTAATTAACTCTAAAGAAATACTAAAAAGAAATACTGACACATTAGAATTGTGGCCATTCTGTGCTGTAGAAGAATGAAAAAGGTCTAAAAGAAAATGTTCTTCAGCACAGTGACTGTAGTGAACCCCTTTATGATTTTCATGCCAGAAATCTCATCAGAAGGACCCTTTTCATCTGTCCTGAACAAGCATTCACAAATCACTGCCAACACATTCTGTTGTGTTAGCAGCTCATTCTTCCTCTGTCAATATTTCTTGAAGACTTAAGAGTTTACTGTCACAATCATTTGTCTCTGGATGCTTGTGACCACCTGTCAGAGAAAATCACACTTGGGACCAAACAGGATTTTTTTTAGTGTGTTGGCTCATAAAACAAGCACAACACAAAAGAGAGAGACCATTTGTTATCAATGGCGTACTATAAAGCTAAGAGTCTGACCATCAATCCATCTCCCTGTGTACTTGTCTTTGTAACTAAGTGTGTATCTGAGAGAGGTGTGTGTGTGTGTGTGTGTGTGTGTGAAAGAGGTGCCAATATATGTACCAATATATTGTAATGTCAGCAACACTACAGAGTGGACTTCAGCCAGAAGCAGTGGAGTGGAGTCAGGGGACCAGTGAGAGTTGAACTTTATAATAGAAGAAAGACTGAGATATGTGCACAGCTCCACTGGGAAAATCAACTAAAGGTGCTGGGTGGGGTATTATTTTTAACCACAGTAACTGTGAAGGCTCCAGGGCTGGAAACTACTGAATTGTTAGCAATGAAGTTTCATATGTTATCATGATAACTGTTTGTATGTTATCTGTCATGTTACATACACATGACTATGCAGCAAGCTTAACAAGCCTCCAATATAGGTTGAGGATGGGAGTTGTCCCCATTAGAAGAACAACACATTAAATAGTCTGGTGAACATATAGTGTCCACAAAAGTGGAGGTTTTCAGTTCATGTCAGTGAATCTTTAAAGTCAAATTGTGAAAAAGAACTGACTATACTGAATCACTGAACCAATCAGTAGCTATTAGAAGTGGAACTCACCTCACCTTTGATTAAGAGCACTACTGTCACATCAGTCACGATGTACAGTGCATTACTTCCTTGTTAAAAGCTGCAAAAACACAGCAAAAGCCACGGAAACAGTCACAATCTGATAACTCAATGTTGCTAATAGTTGCTTACTGAGCTATTAACCTTATGAACAGTAGTTGTATAGACCTAGTTCAGCACTGAACTGAGCATAATAACTCGAACCAGCAACAGACTGAAAGAACAGCTGAACTGAAGCTTGTCAGAGTCAGCACTGAAAGTTGCAGTGGTTTCAAAGGTGATGCATTCACTTATGCTGTGCATGCTGAAATACTGTGTATTAACAGTGATGCAGTCTCTTAGCTAAGGAACAAACTACATTATCAGTGACTAGGAAACTGAATGAAAATATACATTAAATATACATATACATTAAAAAAATTCTAAAAATTCATTGTTATTGCCAAAAAAACAAACAATTGACTGATACAGATGGCTGCATTCATTCATATTCAGACACTGAGGGACAACTCTGTCAGTTCGGAGCATTAAAGAATTGACAGCATGCTGGTTTCCCTCTGAAGGCTGGAAAGCATTTACAAATCACTGGTGTGCAAGTGCATTTCAAATGTATCAGTAAGCAGTCTGTGTGGAGAGCAAACAAGGGAAGGCCAAAAAGTAAACCCATTTTTTTGCTAGTATATTCCGTGGAGAAAAATATTCAGTAGTACAGGGAAGTAGATGTCTTCATCCAGGATAATGGGGGCAGCACTGCTGATTATATCCCATGGCATTGCCCGTTCCCCTGAGGCTAACACTGTGCGATTAGTTAGTGAGCTCTGCGACCCATCTTTTACTGTAACATGCAATAGCATATTAAACAATAGTTTCCTACTATAACACTGCAAAGAAGTCACAGTGATAGTAATCAGCTTAATTTCCAAATGACTTGTAATTGCAGTCTACACTATTACAAGTAGAAAATCTCATAGGATCAGCTTAGCTTTACTCTTGAAGTCCCAAAAATATCCTCCACAAATTCCCAGATACTGTAGCCCCTGACAATGCAGTTTATGTGGCTCTAAATACAGCTAAGAGCCCATAAGAGTGGTGGATCAGTGACTGGCTCCACAGACACACTCATGAGAACACAGGGCATCAGCAAAGCTGTGCCTTGGAGGGGACTGAAACCACCATCTGTACTCCAGAGTTTTCAGATCGTGTTAACAATTAAACAATCAAAGCATGGGGTGCAATCAGCTGTAATACAGAAGGGACCAGCAAGAAATCAAATCTATAATAAACCAGGATTTCCATATAAGAATTCTTCTGTCTTTCTTTGCTGCTTCTTCAAGATTTTCTAAGTCTCCCTTTCTCTCTTTACTTTCTCTCTGGCCTGTTGGTTATTCCTGTCAGTGGCAGCCTGAGCCTCACCGGAGCTTGTATCAACTTCTTCCTCTCCCCGGTGTGACATTCATAGCATTACAATTGAGCCATCAATCTGTCAAGCCTTGCCTTACCCCTGCTAAGCCACAAGCAGCAAGAAGCACAGGAGAGAGACAAATTTACCTCTGCTTCTGTTTTGTTTCTCTCTAGTTAGGGCCTAACAACCATGATAAGTCTCAGACATGATGTGAAATAGATAAGCTTTTAGTTGCCAGCTGAGGCAAGCCGTTCAGTTGTCATTTTTCACCCTCATTTCCCTATCCACTGCTGGGTATTTTTTGCTGATGACTGACTTGCTGATCGCTGTTGGCTTCTCATTCTGTTGGATTCTCATTATTTTTTCCCCCACCGCCCCAGCTGCTGCTACCTCTCGTACATATACACAGTCCTCCTCTGCTATTTCTCAAATCTTCTCTCTTTTCTTTCTGTTTGTATTTATTCTCCCCCTCCTCCTACTCCCTCTCTCCACCCCCGTCTCCCCTGGTAATGTCAGACTGAGCTCCTGTAAGGAGGAGATAAAGCCCCCCAGCAGGGCAGGACCACAGCTGTCACCCTCTGACTTCCTGGACAAGCTCATGGGGAGAACGTCAGGATATGATGCTCGCATCAGGCCCAACTTCAAAGGTACAGTACATGCCAAGGCTGACCATCACAGTAGCCTGCAAGAAAATCCAGCGGAAAGCACAAGCACTAGAAAACAAAGCAAAGACCAGTGGATCTGTGCTGTGAAAGCTAAACAGCTGGCCATTCTCATGTGTATGTGCTGAATGTTCTGTTCTGTTAGAAACTATAGCATGATTCTGAGGTTTCCAGTCCTCCACATATATATTGCATCAGCTTATCCTCGTTTTCACCCTGTTCGGTTTCAAACTGTACTGCTAGTTTAACATTCAATTAAGACTTTGTAGTGACAGCCAGCCATTTGTTGTCTTGATATTAACTTAATTTATGGACAGAATATTGTCTCCTAAAAATGACATTTACATACTATTAAATTGTTATGTTACGTTATGGAGGAAAAAAAATTGCTGCCAGGATTTTGCTGTCTCATTTTTTCCCCAACACAGGAAGTGCAAAATTTTTGTACCACATGCAAGTCATAGGGAGGTGGTCAAGGTTGATGGTGTGTACAAAGCACAGGAGTTTTACCACCAGAGACCAGATTCCTTATCCTGAGTCTGGTTTGTTTTAGGAAGATATATATATATATATATATATTTTAGCCTACATTGGTGCCAGTTGGTCCCATTAAAAGTATGCTGGATTAGCTATTATGAGCTCCTGTTTACAGACAAACAAACAAAACAAACAAACAAAAACACATGACGCAGACATGATGATTCTACAGATCAGAGATAATGTCCTCACAAAGTTTACTAAAGTCATACTAAATATATACTTATTTGCAAATAATTTTGCAAAAACATTTCTTCATCATATTGATAAACATAATTCAGGGGGCAATTCAGGTGTTAGTGATTCAGCAAAGTAGCAGCATACAGTATAAACAGAATTTGGTGACACTGTTACACACTGATGATTTTCTGTGCCAAAATGTTGGCAGACACATCTGTGACCTTCCTTGTTCTTGGTTTTAACAATGCCAACATTATCTATTTTCTCCCCCAAAATAATTCATAAATCCTTTTTAGTTTCAGAAGATGATATTTTCAAGCTGTAAATATACTTAAAGTGATAAGCTGGAAAAAAAACCCCACATACTTTCTCCAAGTATCTTTAATTAAAAAGCAGACTCCTAAGCAGCAGTACTGGAGCTAGTATGACTTGCACTGCAGCAGCATTTTGAGAATTGAGTCAGAGAGAAACTGTTGTAAATTTTGAGAAGCCTCAGGAGATATACATTATAATTGGTATGTTTAATGTGGACAGCAGTGTGATCTCATAAATTCTATCTGAAGTGAAAGATTCACGCTGTTTTTTCTTCCCTCAGGTCCACCTGTGAATGTCACCTGTAACATTTTCATCAACAGCTTTGGGTCCATCACAGAAACAACAATGGTAAGAACAACATAGTGATTGCAATGTTGCAAATGTGTTTTCTTAAAAACAGCATTATTCTGTTTAAAAATTCCATTGTAATTCCTTTGTTTCTAGATATGATTATGGATTTTGGTTTCTGCACTTTTTGTTCTCGCCCATGATTTATACAAAAATCTTGAAGAACTCCATCCTCTTTCTTTCCTACCAACTTCTTTGCTAATCCACTCAGTGCTGAAGCCATCCCCTTATTTCTGTGTTTCCTGGAGCATAACAGTGCAACCTTCAGAGACCAGTGGGTCACTGACATACTGATAATGAACTGTCCACTCTGCAATTAAAATGAAAAATTGAGAAAATGAATGAAAAGGGAGAGGGGAGAGAGGACGAAGGGTTCAGGGGAAAATGGCTGCCCTCAAGTCTGCACTTACAGTGGTATAACTGCTGGGTCAGCACAATACAGCAGTGAACTGTTTAAGGGTGTTCAAGGGAGGCCCAAAAAGCCAGATCTCCGGGTCAGGTTAGCCCTGAGAACAACAGCACTAATGATGTCATTGTATGCACTGGTGAAGCATGATTTTTATTCTGATAAATGAAGTGAGCAAGTGAGGAAAGCAACAATCTACAGTGCCCAAAGTTGAATTCTGAATTAATTGCACAGATTAGAATTCTAATTTAATTACTCATGTTTGGTGGCTGCAGGCAGGAGTGATTGTGTTCATTACTTGTCCTCAGCCTGTGTTCTATTGCCAGTCCTCTGTTCACCAGCAGCACATGGCTGCAGTGGTTGAACAAACAATACAACATCTTATTCTGTCAGTTATTTAGTAAAATCTGACTATTATGTTCAAGCAGGGATTTCTCGAGAATGATGAATTATCTGATATTGCTAAAGTCACATTACAATAATCTGTAAAAACTATAGGGCTTTTCTACTAACAATCAACAATTTGGCTGTTTCTAAGACCAAGTGTTCACAGCATCCACATCATGATGCTGTTCAGCTGCAATCTCCCAACAGTGGACATGAGTGCGTATATGTACTTATTACTGGAAACATTCACATAGTCTGTTTTCTGGAATGGGGGATTATATCCTTGCATATAAAATAAGCTGTTATGTAGCTAAAATAAATCTAAAATCTAAAATTTAAAGTGATATTACACCCTAATATGGTGAACCATATAAGTTTCATCCTAGTTTCATCTTTCATTGCGTACAATGAATTCTTATCTGTTAGAATGGATTCCAGTAGTGACCAGTATCAGACCATTCCCAGAAACTTCTCAAATCACTACAGCAGAATGACCCACTTCTACGCTCTCCATCTGTACCACAAACTTCACTGATGATATATTTTCCATTAACCATCCTGAGTTCTTCCACAGGACTACAGGCTCAATGTATTTCTACGGCAAAAATGGAATGACCCTCGTCTGGCATACAGCGAATACCCAGATGACTCCCTTGATCTGGATCCATCCATGTTGGACTCTATCTGGAAACCTGATTTATTCTTTGCAAACGAGAAAGGAGCCAATTTCCACGAGGTCACCACTGATAACAAGCTGTTACGGATTTTCCAAGATGGCAGTGTTCTGTATAGCATCAGGTAATTAAAGATAACTTTCCCAAAAATGTAAAGATTGGAGCGAATGATTACTGTCTTATTACTGACATAATGACATAAGCAATGCAATTTTACTACATCTTTGAATATGACTACACTTTAAAAGATTAACATGGATTAAGTGACTCTAGTGTACATAAAAACAGTTTGTGTGATTGTCAAGAGGTTCATTTGGGTACACATCTGCCAAATAAAGTGAAGAAAATAGCTCAAGAGTGTGACTCAGTCTGACCCAAAGTCCAAGCAGGCAGATGGCAAACAAATCCCACTCAAACATGACCTTTTGACCACAAGTGCAGCAGATTGCTGAATTGCCAATCACCCACCCCCTACTGCACCTCTCCACCTACTTAGGTGCACTGCAGGTTACCAAAATATTAAGAGGGTGCAGGCATGGGGGGAAAAAGCATGGAAATGTCAAGTAGCAAATTTGCAACAGTCTTTGAAGTCTGTTTGTTGAAGGACACCCTACATTGGACGAGAAATTTGCAGATGGCCTAGGAAACAACTTTAAAGCGAGTCATCTTGCAAATAAGTGGACCAAAAAAAAAAAAAAAGTAAATAAATGTACAAGTGGCAGAAAGGTGCGCAAAAACGTAGTTGTTTGCATTTGTAATGCACATTTCAGGGATGAAATAAGTGCAACAGTTTTTTTCTAACTGGTCAGTTTGCTAAAAAAACAACAACAACAACAACAACAAAAACACAGTAATTTTATCCCTCTATGGAAGCCTTTTCTTAGGTGCTTCTCTGTAAAATAGTATATTGTTAAAAAAAGAGTTGCTCCAATACACGATAAAGAAAATATTTAGAGTTGTTAGTATTGCAAAGATAATCACCACCTCATTCCACTGATTTATTGCATTCTCTAGATTTCCTTTCTAACTAGTTTGGTAATTATGGATCAAACATCATTCTGTGCTTTAAATACATGACACAATTTGGGCAATGTTAGGGGAGTCAATCACCAGGATGTCTGTAGTTGGTTCTTCAGGTGGTGAGAAACATATTGTGTCATCATAACACAGCGGCAAATGGATGCCTGTGTGTATACTGCTGGCGGCTCTTGTCTCGCCTCTGGGCGATGCATTACAGCAGGTAATTACACAGCTTTCCTCCAGACAGACTCCCAAATAGCTCTCTCCCTCTCTCTCTTCTCTGAGGATTCTTGAAGGCGTAATGCATCTACACCACAACAAATAAAAGTAAAGATGCCTACACCAATTACTTTGCCATTACTGTGGTGCAACGAGTAATCAAATGGTAGTAACTCTATATATTTTCTCCAATCTGCTGTTTTTAAAGGGAAATTTGTGTATAATTACACAGACTACTGTTTTGTAATTGGCAAAGGAAGGCAGTTTGGCACTGATTTATTTGACTGTTAACCTATCATTTTTCCTTGTGTTTAGTGTCTTTTCCTAGAGCCCTTTTGTGCCTTTTACACTCCCTATGGCTCCTTTTCTCTCTTCCAATCTGTCTATCTCAGGCTGACTCTTACCCTGTCCTGCCCTATGGACTTGAAGAATTTCCCAATGGACATTCAGACCTGTACCATGCAGCTTGAAAGCTGTGAGTCTTCTCTTCTTCTGCTTCCTTTTGTTCTTGATTTCCTGTTTTTATCTCTTCCTATCTCCCTCTTTTCTACCTTGTGCCTGGCTTGTAAAGTGTCTAACCTTGCTCCAAGAAATCATACCATCATACCAATAATTTGTGTCATTATCTGAATTATATTCACAATGTCCATGTGGAAAAAGGTTCTCCTGTTTTTTCTAATTGCGAACCGTTTTTTTCATAGTTATTTATCAATGATATTTCTAATGTGACTGCTACCATCAAGCTAGTCAGTCATTGATGTATTGTGGTGTGTGGTGGTGTAGCAATAGTAAAGTGTGGTGGGGCTTAGCAAATGAGTAGCTGTTTACCACTTTTAGTGGTTCACACTTTCTGTATCTATTGAAAGTGGAGAGTGCAAGAAATGTACAAAATGAATTTCAAACCTTTTAAAACATTATTACAGTGATAAAACGTAGGGTAGGAATAATACTTCCCCCCCACCCCCACCCCCAATCTTCCCTTGCCTTCAGCAGAGATAGTATCTGCCCTCATGAAACCAATTTCCAGGATATAAATAATGAAACTTTAATTTTGTGTCCTTTTATTATATGTGACCCACCCCCTGTGCCTAGAGGTGACCTAATTTTCCCTTCATAGGGACAAAAGGATTTAAGTCTAGCAAAAGGGGGAACTGACAGAGCCCTCATACCATGAAGTCAGTGCACCTTTTCAGAAGCATTTCTCAGAAACAAATAAGTCAAGCTGAATGCTGGTATCATTGCCTATGTCCTTATCTGATTCAATAAGAACAAGAGGTATCATTTTAAATGGAACTAGTTATTCCCTTTCTGTACAGGAGGCAGCATGATTTATTTCTGCGAATTAACACAGGGACAAACAGATAAAAAAAAAAAAAAAAAACAATAAATAGTGGGGATGTATGCCAGCCAGCATAAAAACAAAAATATAAAAACATTTTACTCTTTCAGGAGCATGAGGAGAGGAGACTTTCAGGCAAACAGATGTCTGCTTAAGGCAGGTGTGTGTGTGTGTGTGTGTGTGTGTATGTTTGGGTAAATGTATTGCATTGCGCTGCCACATAATCATTTCTGATTAAAGGCCTGGTGAGGACACTTGGCCCTGTGTTGACAAGTGCTGGTACACCACCCAAGGGTGTGATCACCTTGGCTAGAGCTCCATGTTAAGAGGACATTATAGGTTTTACTACCACTGCTGCAGCTGTGGCAATACCATCTGTTCAACATGAGAAAGAGATGGAGAGAGAGGGAGAGAGGCGGGTGAAGAAAAAGAGGAGAGTTATCTTTGGGGTTTGAGAGCACCAAGGCCAATCTTCTTTTATGGCCTTTCATGCCACAGGCTTATATAGATATATAAATAGATTCTGCCTTATTCTGACACATCAAAGCCCCATATATGCAGCTTATACCACTTTGCTTTGCCTTGAGCCATTAGTGTCCACTAACCTCAAATCCACTGTGTAACTTACACTTACAAGTGAAAAGTAAGATCTGAAACATAACCATAGCTACATTAAGATGGTGGTTTTCATTAGGTGAACTGCTATATTTTACATGAAAAAGGAGATGGCATGTGACTAACAGTCATTACTCCACCTTGCTGTGATATTCCAGACATTCCGTCTCATGAATTTCATTTTTATTGCACCTTGAACACTATATCAATTATGTTTTGACGCCTCTTAGCTGTAGCTGGTGGAAGAAAGGGAGACCATTTCATTATCTTAGCATTGGTATTCCCCTTGCTTGTTACAGCAGGATGTGTGAAAGACAGTGAATTCTCCCCATGAACAAGATAAGTGTGTTTGAGTAGTGTTGTTTTTCCGGGCGTGTGGTACAGGATGGGGTATAACATTTTGAATAATTGATGTCTTTGTAACTCAGGCCCTAAAGGGTCCCAGTGGACATCAGTATTATTCAGATGTGCGAGGAATTCTACGTCGTTGTTGCATGCGGCATACATTTTTAATATACCTATAATCAGGCAGCTGTGAGGAGTGCAACCCTTAAGAGGATCATGCAAATTAACGTGTGTGTGTGTGTGTTTCAAGTGGGTACGTAAAATAATTATCGACCTATCCTGAGTGGTCACTTCTAAATGCTCCAATGATTATATATTCACTTGCAAACACAATTGAAGGTATGTATTCCATTATGTTACACATTTTCATTGGTGCAGCCACATGCAGTAAATTGACAAGATTATACACTTATCAGCTGATGTGAGTGAATACACCCAGTATCTCCTCTGCACTAAGCAGATATGCCCCTCATGTCCCCCTCATTCTGTAACCTTCAAGCAACCACGACAACACAAATGTAACTGTGGTGTGTGACCTTTACTGTGACAAACGTGATGGCAGAGAGTAGCTGGTCGCTGGACAGATGGGCACAGGGACATTACATCACCCACTGTCTTCCAAGTGTCATTCTCTTGCTCTCGAAGTCTCATTAGCCAAGGTTTCTCATGTTTCTGAGACGCAGATTTTATTCCATAGAAACAAGATCCCGGTGAAAAATGAGGTTAAGGAGGAGGAAGGGGAGGAGGATCACAGCAATAGTGATAATAAGGATATGAATTTTTAACAGCTAGTGGAGCACATTACTTGACTTTCAGCAATGTATCGAAATCTAAACAGCAGTGCCTTTGTTACGCTTGTACTGAATACAAAGCAAAAGGGAATATGTCATATCCCATCTCACTATTTCTCCCTTATTAAGATGTCTTCTCTCTCCTCTTTATCTCCTCTGTTCTCTTTTCACAGTTGGTTACACCATGAATGACTTGATCTTTGAGTGGCTGTCTGAGAACCCTGTTCAAGTGGCTGATGATCTCACCCTCCCACAGTTTGTGCTAAAAGAGGAAAAGGATTTGGGCTACTGCACTAAGCATTATAACACAGGTACATTATGAATTCCATTTAAAGTGTTGAAAAACCAGGGACCTCAGGCTAAAATCACAAATTGTAATTGAGTGCTTCAACTGATTTATTCTCCAGGAAAGGTATGTAAAATGTGTAAGGCGTAAGGCAGAAATTCAGCTGACTGACAAGAAGTTCATTCTTACTGGGACCAAACTTTCACTTCTGCACATATTTATCAATTATATTCATCTTACATCTAATCCTACTATTCCTCCAGTGTAATTTTAAAAAAAAACACAACTACAATGCCTGTGCTGTCATGTACCTTCAGGTAAATTCACCTGTATTGAGGTGAAGTTTCATCTGGAACGTCAAATGGGCTACTATCTGATCCAGATGTACATCCCTTCCCTCCTCATTGTCATCCTCTCGTGGGTCTCTTTCTGGATAAACATGGATGCCGCACCTGCCAGAGTGGGCCTGGGCATCACCACTGTACTGACAATGACCACACAGAGCTCTGGCTCCAGAGCCTCACTGCCCAAGGTGAGTCTAGAGACTCCTGTTTGTACATAGTGGATGGTTGATTCTTTGCTGCAGGGGGACTCTTTACTGAACAAGGTGGTCCAGGGGATGAATTACCACAATTCTGAGTCCATGTATTTATTTATTTATTTTTTTCATTTTTGTGAGATATTTACACAGTTACACAGAAAATTGAATATCTGTCTTGCTTGTGTCTGAAAATCAGTGGTGCACAAAAAAGTTCTCTTCTACTAAGCTTAAAATATTTGTTGCAGAAGCCAATAAGCACATTTTGTAACTGTAATCATTTGCTCTCCTTACTACAAGGAACAAGTATATTTGAAAGAAAACAGCATCACACAATGCTAGCAGCTCAACAAAAAGGTCAGTGACTAAATGAAAAAAATATAATAAATGTAGTATGGCCTGAGTTTGAAACTTGACTATTCTGACATTTTGCTGACATATCCTCCAAAAAGTGATACATGATTTAGAAATACCATTTCCCTTTGTACCTGACATTTCTTGACACACTGACGAGGTCAAAACAAATGCTTCACAAAACAAGTGAAGATGCAAGTGATAGATGCACAATGGATTTTTGTTTGGTTGTATCCTCCAAAGTTGGGTTAAAGAGGGATTTTTGGGGGGGGTGGAATGGAATGATCTGTTAAAGGGTATTTTGTTATGAAATGCTGACTTTGCATGAGGCAGGTCCTGATTCAGAACAAGGCCAGAGACTAATTAGGGAGAATGCAATACAAGGGGCAAGGTGAGGTGAGGACACTGGGCTCCATGTGAAAGACATGCAGGGCAAATTTACTGTGCAAAGGAGGGCACACTGTACCTGGGGAAAAATACACAGGAAGAGGGGAGAGACATATCAACTATCACAATACCAAATACTTGTTTCTGACTGGCCAGCAGGTGTCTGTTAAAATGTGTTTTACAATACCTTGATGAGGTCCAGCACTCCTAAATCACCATACAAAGTATATTAGATTGTGGGTAACAATAGCAACAGTACCTCTGCCTCATGCCAAGTTAGCATTTGACTCTCATTGGTGCTTGTGGATTTTGACTGCATGTTTACCCTGGGGAGGATTTTTAAAAACTTTTTACACACCTTTACACCTGGGAGCTGACCAGTACACTCACAGACTGTGTCTGAAACCAATCCCTTTGTTCACTCATTCACTGCTACTTATAATAATGGAAACAAAACAGTGAGTATTAAGTTTAGATTTTGCTCATCATCATTTTTGCATCATCACTGACTGTTTTTTGCATCGATAAAATGCAGTGCACTGCATTCTGGGATTGCTAGCAGAATGTAGCATAAATGCCATGGACACTTTCCCCACCCAGATGTGTCCTGTTTGTCTAGGGGTTGAACTTGAGAGCTTCCAGTCACAAACCTGCTTCTTTGGTGGCTTATACCTCTAAGCCAATTCTTCCCAAAGCTTTTGGCTTTTGATACATTAGTACAGTACCTGTAGTCCTTATATGAAAAACATTGAATGATTGTTTTTAACTCTACTTCGATTTTTGGTATCTAAGTTATTGTGTGGTTGATATTAAGATTGTTAGAAGGCCTACTCAGTAGGTGTTAAATGGTTTTAACACAGTGACAAAGACAAAGATGTGTGACACCTGGAGTATGAGACCGATGCAGTGCAATGTAAGTGTTGATTAAAACATGGATGAGGTGTTTCCAGTGTCTACAGGAGGTAACGGTTTGTACCCAAATTATGTGTCATTTCCTGTTTTTTTTTTCTTTGTATGTATCCGTAACAGTCAGCAAACTGCTGCTCAATTGAGTGAAGTTTCCACACTATGCTTGCTCAGTGTGCATTGCTAATTTGTTGTGACATATGTTCTCTCATGAACAACACTGCCAGGGCTCTCCCCAAGTCTTAGCCGTGACCTGTCTCATGGCTATGTGTCAGCTGCCCACATCCCACTGACTCATTGTAATTCTAGGCCATCCCAAAGAGATTTGTCATTACATGCCAGAGCTGAGGAATGGGTGGATTGTGAACAACCCACAGATTATCCATCAGCCTCATTGATAGGCTATTGATGACTCTGTGACCTTGCCTGTTCCCAGGTGTCCTATGTGAAGGCCATTGACATTTGGATGGCAGTGTGTCTTCTGTTTGTGTTCGCTGCCCTGCTCGAGTACGCAGCAGTTAACTTCGTCTCGAGGCAACATAAGGAGTTCATCAGGCTGAGGAAAAAGCAGCGGCAGCAAAGAATAGTAAGTGTAAATCACACACACACACAGGCTAAAGCATGCTTCAACAAGGAAAAATATGCACACACACGCTGACGCACTGTGCCACACATTGTAGTGGATTCTAAAAAAAATAAGAAGCACACACACAGACATACACCCCAGTCCTTGTCAGGCCCTATAACATTGACTTATGCCTCTTGTTATTGTGGGACACAGTATATTCAGGAACTGACAACATCAACACGCTACAGCTGGCTGTCATATTACATGAGGAGGATCTGCTTATTTCAGTTCAGCTTGTTTCCATGGTGACCACTGACCTGTAAAGAGACTTTATGATCCTTACCCTCTGTCAGTGCATTTGACACAGAGCAATAGCCTTTCTACAGACCCCCCTGGGAATGGGACACCCCAACCCTGTATTTATACTGCAGCTAACCTGTTTGACATATTTCTGTATTCCAACCTGCTGTGAGCAGTGTGACAGTCTCCTGTATTTTCATTATCATTTTACAGGTCCCCTTTAATACAATTTCTCCGTAATATGTTCTAATAAGGCATGCTTACAGCAGTGGTTTGAAAGTCTGGAAAATATAGTTATTTGCCAAAAATTAGTGAAGAAAATCAACATCACTCTCATACCCTAAAGCCAGCAGCTGGTTTACTTAGCATTAAGACTGGGAAAAGAGGCGAAATCTAGTGTGTCCTGGTCCAAAAGTAAAAGTAAATCCACCCACCGGCACCGCTGAGACTTACTAAACAAACTAACATGCGATATCTCATTTATTTAATCTACTCAAAAAAGTAAAAAGAACCAGGCCAGCTAAACTAACCAAATGCTGGCTGTAGCCTCATATTTAATGGACAGTGAGGTTTTTTTATAGACTCAGTGATCAAAGAGAGGCAGACTATCCCAGCCAAAATCCACTAATTAAAAAATTATTAACATTTACAACTCAAGAATTCATGGATTAGTGTACTGTAAGAATTTTATAAATTACTTACTAACATTTATAACCGCAGACCTGTTTTCTTATTTCAAAGTGACAAAGCAATTACCTAATATTTATGACTTGCTCATTTTCCAATAAGCCATTAAACCTGCAGTTATTAAGTAAATGTTAGTGAGACATTAATTAGGGGTCATGGGTTTTCATTTTCTAATACACAATAAAGTCTGAGGCTATAAACATTATGAAGTTGCTATTAAATGGATGTCCAGATGTCTAGGTTGTCTCTGCAGAAGACAAATTGTCAGTGTCCACTGGCAGCATCTTCCTGAAGCTGACTAAAAAGTACATTGTAATTAATACTGGAAGAGGAAGAACATCAGTCAGTTTGTTTTGATTGATTCATTAACATCAATGAAGTCATTGGTTTGTTTTATTAATAAGTAGTAACTTTGTCTTTTGTATCATCCAAACATACAATATAGTAGCTAAATTGTTGAATATATCTTGAATGAAGACTATCAAGGCAAACAGCTTGTAGGTTGACAAATAAAAGCATTTACCAAGAGGTGTAAGACCTTTCTTTGACAAAGAGAGGTTACTCTCAAGAGAAACAGATGAGATGTCTTGAAAATCCCATTAAACAGTTCACAGACTGGGCAGCCTCCCAGACTCGTGGCAAAGTTCCCTGTAAAGGCAGAGGATCCAGCAGATTTACTGGGCAGTCTGCCCTCCTGCATCGATGCAGGAGAAAGAAAATGATGGTGTGTAGAGGAAAGGACTTCCCCTGTCCACATCAGCTGCACAATTACTCCCACTGAGGAGTTTGAGGTCGCAAACTATCAATCTGAGAGGTATTGACGCATGACCCGATGGTGTTGCACTAGAAAGAAGCTGGGAATCTGATGGAGTGTACAAATCCCAGACTGACCAGGCTTAATCAATGCACTTTTCCAGCCTTGTGTTTGGCTTAGAAAACACACCACAGATGTCAGACAACTACAATAAGTACTGTACAGTATATCCACACATCCTTCAAAACTACAAAAATAAATAAATAAATGGATCTTTAATTCCATTTATAGTCTTTACAGAAATAACTTGAACAGGCTCCTTGAGGATTCTTTCTTCGTCTTCAAAGCCAGTTCTCTAAACTAACAGCTGCAGATAATGTCCTGTATTATCACACTCACTCTTCCTCTTTAATTAAAAGCGGAGAACGTCTGCTTGAGTTTGTTGTTCGGATTTGAAGTTTGCATCTTTAATCACTTTATTTTTGGCATGGCACAGGTTGTGTTTTTTTTGTTTTTTTTTTTGTATTTTGTATTTAAATGAATCAGAGGGAATTCTTGTTCCCCCAAGTGTCCAAAACAAATTATACATTCAACACTAATGACTTTCTCTTACAAGAGCTTTCATACTTCTTGTTTTACATCAAAAACTAACTATTATTTCAATTTGTCTACCTTCCTTTTCAATGGAGGGGTTTGCCAGTCAGCCTGGGAGTGTTGAGTCGTTGCGAAAAGCGAATGACATCCCTGCTAACAGCACAACCTACAGGAGTCTGAATCAGCACTGCAGCGCCTGTGCCAGGGTAAAAAAAAATAAATAAAAAATTGACCCCTGTGTCGACCCTGACCTTCAGACCCAATTTTTGTCCGTGGCTCCAGTCTCCCGAATTGATTGTGTTGTGCAACTTTCACCTCAAACTTGAATTTATCCTGGCATCTCTCCCGCAACCAAACCTGCTTTATGCTGAGCTCACCCCAGTCACTCTGACCCTCTGTTTCAGACATTCTGACCCTTTATACCAACATTACTAACCTGGAATTCTTTCCCTTTGTCTTTCCCAGTGGTGTCACATGTTTTTAAGGCTAATTTAAATTGAACATAAATGTTCTTCCTCTTTTTCCTCTCCTTGTCCTGAAACTCTGCTAGAATGTTGGCATTGACTATGGACACAGAAATTGTGTTGTTTGTATTTTAAAATCATCTAGTTGCCTAATTTAAAGAAATAGATCTATATTTTTTGGAAACAGGTTAATTTGCTTTCTTGACTTGTATGGTACACATGAACCCAGTAGGCAGTAGCTGGTAGCTTAGCTTAGCCATCATCTAAGAGACTCACCAATTAACAGGTTATGTATTTCATTTGCATGATCCATTCAAAAACCAAAGTGTAACCTCAGGACAGAGCAAGGCAAGTGGTTCCCAGTCTTTATTCTAAGCTAACTAGCTGCTGTCTGTGGCCTTTGATTTACCAGATGGACATGTGACTGGTATCAATCCTCTAAGCAACAAGAAAGCAAATAAGCCTGTTTCCCAAAATGTCTTTACAATTTGTATATTTGCATCATTTACACTTAAAAAAGGATCATCACTGATCACTTACTAAAAGACAACCATTTCCATGGCACAGACTACAATGTGATAATTGGGGTTAGTTTCAACTGATCTTAGGCCAACAAATCACAAAGTGTGTGGCTGCTGCTGAGAGTACAGACTATGAGCACCTATTATCTTTAGAGAAACGCACCATTAGACTTTAGCACATGATGTACTGTATCGTTTAGGAGAGAGTAGGAGGGATAATTAAGCTGTGCTAGAAGAGCTACAACTCCCTATCCCCCTGTTGTATGGTGTAATTTGTCATTGGGGCAACAGATAGTTACTACACATAGAGCTACTCACAACCAGGAAATTCTAAAGAGGAGGA
>NW_026117988.1:0-27915 GCF_001640805.2 Lates calcarifer
TCTTTCTATGCACCAGACAGGATTAAATCTGAATCTGATGACAGAATGGTCATGCTTACATTGTGAGGCCACTGTCAATTAAATGAAGTGAAGACTGAAGAGACAGTTCAAAGTCATGTCTACCCCTAAATCTCCAATTAGAAAATGTGTCACAAAAGGCTATAAAAATCACTACATATATAATACAATATACTTTATTACTGTAGATACTGACCATGGAGAGGTGATGGGAAAATGAGCGAGATTAAAGGTCCATGGTCTGACATGAACCAGGGATGCTGTGGTCAATGCCTCAACCTGTTAGCCACTAGGATGACCCCCACCAGTGCCTTTTCATTATTGATGTAAGCTGTCAGTGCTCTGTTCATCCTCTGCTGCATGCCTGCTACCACGCCGCTCCCTGAAAGCTACAGTATGCTACCATTTACTGCTACTGCTGATGCTGCTCATCATATACCATTTCAAAAGGCCCACCTTGCTTTCATCACCATGAGTCATTCTCACTCCAAGTCCCTGCTGTGCCGAGCTTGGTATTTCATTAATAGATTATGGCTGCCAAATATTAATGCTGTACATATCTAAATTTACATTACCTCACAAACAAAGCTGTTCAAGACAATCTAACCTGTCAAATGTAATGGATGTTTGCAGTGGTTCATCCTTATGTACTTAAAACCTACAATGATTTACTGCTCATGTTTCTTTCCCTGTCTGACTTCTTTTTCGTGATGACACTATGGTCTCACATCTCAGCAGCTGAACTGGAAAGTGTGTGCCTGCCAAATCAACAAAACTAAGACCCCGAATTACCATTTAAGCACAAATATCCTCCTCTGATTTCTTTTGCTAACACTGCATTTTGTTTTTTCTCATGCTTGTCCTTAGCACAGTAAACACCGACTCTGTCCGCCTTGTGTTAATGTTGTCTAAGGGCCAATGTATGTGATGCTTATCTGCACAGATGGCACATTTGGTGCCAGATATCACGACCAGCTAGCTGCACAACACAGCTGCCAAAATGCATTAGAGTGCCCACTCACTGTCACGGAACTGTTGTTTGTGGAACAGGATCCTTGTGGCATTTTAATGGGAATTTGGACTCCCTTGTGATGAAAACAAATAATTTAGCCTGCCCCATCGCTATATTGATGATGTTTTATGTTCAAATGACCTCCAGACAGAGTCACCAGAGTAAAGGTTTGAGGCTTGCGTTGCTGACAGAGATTCAGCATTAGAGAGAGGTTAAGAGCAGTTATTATGTGCCTGACATGAGACCCTTGCATCAGTATTCATGCTGGGGGAATCCTCTAGAGACTGACTGGCCTCTGAGCAGATTTAATCCAATTTGCCAAATGCTGCCACTGACAAAACGCCAATCTCTTTCCTCCCCCTCTGAGAAAATAAGTGACCTCAACACAAGGTTCCTGCAGCATAAAACACCTCAGCCACACTTTGTCTCTCTTGTTATCACTTCTTTGGCTTTCCCCCAGTACATTGCATCACTCAGACTGGTAAATGCCAGCCAGTTGACTGGGACAATGTGGTGCTCAATTAATGAGGTGTAGCTCAGATGGGCTGGAGAATCGCTTCACCCTTCCCAGTCCAAGTGATCACTCGCTAATCACTAATGAACGAGAAGGTACAGAGAGAGCCATAGAACAGATGATGGGAAATAATGAGAATTAATGATGATATAGCATGAAGGACAGATAGCACAAAGAAACAGAGGAGACCGAGAGTGGGAGACAGAGTGAGATAGGAGTGAACAAGAGGAACACTCAGAGAGGAGTTAATGAAACATCATCAACCTTCAAATGTGACATTTTCATACCTGGCTGAGCTACAAACTCACAACTCATTAATTCGAAATGAAACCAAATACAATTGCAGAATTTAAAGTTTGATATTTTGGGAAACACACTTATTTATTTTTATATTTAGATAAGAATATACTACTCTAAAAATGATGGTTAATATGAACCTACAGCCTATCAGACTGTAAACTACACCTGGCATGAAAACTGGAAGCAGGTTGAGACAGTTAGCTTGGTTCAGTGCAAAGGTAACACATTTAACTCATCTAACCAATATGTCAGACTGCTGGACTTTTTCCCTGAGTGGCCCCTTTAAAATGTAATTTTCTTTACCTTCAGAGGGCCAGAGTGGTGAAACCTCTTTAACCTTTAATTAGATTGGAAAGAGCATAACAGTACATGATGCTAAACTATTTACTTTGCAAGGCACTTCATGCCATGTGGGACATCACACATTTTCTGCTAAATGCAGAAACACAGAACATACAGCTGAAGACAAATCCTGATTGTGTTTTCTGCTCAGGGAGGGATGAGAAGTGGATGTGAAGATCCTGTGGAGTGAGTGGAACCCAGCTGTGATTTAAAGTTCACACTATGTGTGAAAGTACAATAAGTGGCTTTGTTTGATCTACACAACATTTGGAGAGAATAGCTGCGAATCCAAGATATTCAACTGTGTTATTATACATTTCTATTTTCAAGCACATCAGGAGGGTTTGATAATGAGAGAGTCATGATTTATCAGTGAAGATGTGGGTGAGATATCAGTGGGTTGCTTCTTCCTAACATAGTAAGTACCTTTAATAATCAAAGTTTCCTGACTTGATTAAAATTTGGAATGAGCCGGGTCAGAATCATGCCTCTTTGACCAAAGAAACTGTTACTGGGACGTTTTCTGTGATGGTAAAGATTTTTCCTCATTTCTGAGGGAAGTGGAAATTTTCCGGCAGGAATTACTTTGATTTATTATAGCCCCACTTTCAAGCCACATAGTTCACTTTGCTGCATAGGACTGTTGTGTTGTTAATGCGCAGTGCTATCTATAAAAGCCACAGAAGGTCTCCTGCATCTGTTAGGCATTACGTCAAATTAGCATTTGATTAAATGAATTTTCTGACTAAGCAAGCCATGGAGAGCAAACCACTGTCTGAAAATTGAAGAAATGCAAACATCATCCCCCAGGGACATGCAAATAGAATAAGAGCACATACTGGCTTTTATTCATTTCTATTGGGTGACAGAGGTAATTGAATTTGGTCTGGAAACCATTAAGATTATTTATGACTGCCTTTCTTTAGTGGAAACATGAACAGTGACAGAGAGCCCTGTTTGGCTGTACATTTCTTCATGGCCACTAAAGGCCAATGCAGCCAACACATGAAGCACATCTTGCTCACCCAGTGGGGGATTTTAAATCACTTTTCCTGCTTCCTTGGTATAAAAATAGATTGTCCTAGGCTTCAAATCATACAGAAACAGTGACGCTCTGATCTACTTGGGGCTTGCATTCAGCTACATGTTTCTGTCTAGCCAGCCAAATCCCACCTGGCCTTGATTGGTGACATCAGTATCAGACAATCAATATGGGTGTTTAAATTTGGCTCAATCAACACTTTTACACAGTGTAGAAGATTAATTGAGCTCTCACTTGCATCACAGCACAGAGTACATTTCACTTCGTTTGAATTTCCCACAAGACCTTCCACATTTGTAATACCACCAGTTGTAACCAAGTACATTAATTCAAGTGCATTTAGTTATGATCAGACCTGAGATTCTTGCACTTTAGTTGAGTGTTTCTGTCTCATACCCTTTATACTTGTACTCCACTACAATTCAGAGGGAAAATTATAGTTTTAATCTGCTATTTGATAGCAATAGTTACAAGTTACTTTTACTATAATATATGATTGAGTGTTATAGATTTAACTACTCAGCAGTATATGAAATACCTTAAAATGATTTCCACCATGACCAACTACAACAGTAAAATGATACACATGAATGTGTCAGTAATAATAATAAACATTACATAAAATAGTATAACACTCGCATGGGCCATTTTTACACACTGAGTAATTTTACTCTAACTGAGCCCCACCTACTTCAAACCAGTGAATTGCACAAGGACAAACAAACAAACAAACAAACAAATAAAAAACATTTTCAATGCAGGACATGTAATAATGAATCTACAACGTGGTATTGCCAGTTACATAAAGAGTCTAAGTGAATCTTCCACTGCTGAATACTAATATACACTGAATGTGTAATTTTCTGCATCAACAGTGAATATAATTTGCTATAAGTAATCAGCAGTGCTGTTGATTACATACATACTTAATCAGCTTGTAATGTAATTGGCGATTGAAGTCAATTAACTGTGTGTAGATTTCTTAATAAATGCCCTTACCTCTTACATGTGTAGTGTGATAAGCAAATTTCAAGTGCTCTTGATGATCTATTTTAAGCCATAAGAGATTCTGAGCCGACAAAGTCTTGTAGTTGATTTATACATTACAAATTTACAAATGTGAAAGGTCACACAAATTATAATACTTCTTAGAAAAGCACCAGTTAAGCTCAAACTCCCTGTTATTATTTAATTTTGCCCTTTATGCGCTGTGTACAGCATATAAAAGGGAAAGTCTATTTCAAGCTACACAGTCCCAAGTCAGACGATAAATTACTTGCCTTTTGCTTAATAAACCTAAGTTACAGCACTCTTTGACTTTTAATGTATTCATACATCAGGTGTTTTACTTTAATGCATTTCATACGCGATGTTGCTTTGACGTATAATCATTGCGGCAGAGACTGGCTGCAAAAAAGTAATTTCCAAATCCAGAAAATGGCTGTGCAGATTGAGAAATCAGCATTAGTGCTCTGTCAAAAGCAGATGCCTCATTTATTTCTGTAATTACATCAAAGTTGTTTAAAAATCAAAGCTGAGAACACTTTACTGGGCATGATGGATGCGCTATGTGCCTGATTTTTTTCCACTTTAGGATATGTTTGACATGTTGTTTGTCTCTGACCTTTTTCTAGTTTCAGGGTGAAGGGATGGTTATTCAAAATCATTTTTCAAGGAGGCATTGGTGTCAAGTGGTAAATGCAGAATATCACCTTGGAACAACAACAACAAAAAAAAAAAAAAAAAAAAAAAAAAAAAATCAGACATGGTAAAGAGAAAATGGAGGGTTATCTGCTGTCCAGGTATTTACCTAACTTTTCACTTTGAAAGGCTTTCAAATTATTTTACCCGCCTTGCAGTGTTTGTAAAAGGTGTATAATTTGGCATGCTACAATATGCCAATACCAATGTAACCACTTCACTGCCTTCAAAAATATAAAAATCACCAAAAACATCTTTGATAGGCGAATACTTGTACTTGTCAAACAGAACTGTTGTTCCTGTCTTTGCTGTTGTTTCGTGTGCCCCGATGGTAAATATTAAGTACACTACACATGGGAGTCAATAGCACCAGTCTAAGCAAACCTTTTTGACTCAGTGCAGTTTTCCCATTAAAGCTTCTCCCATGATAAAACTGGCAAATATACACGGCATGAAATGAGCAGATAGTGTTAAACAAACTTAAGACAAGATAACACGTTTAGTTAACACGTGTTGCTCAGGTGCTTGGAGAACTGCTTCCCAGCATAGGAAACAGTTTAGTGATATTAGGCAAAGAGCCAACCATACGTTGGTAGTGAAGCACAGAGACTGTTCAGATGCAGGAGCAGTGTTTCCACCAGTCACTGTCTAACTTCTGTGAGATGATGAGATTCACTGTTTTATAATGGTGGTTTGTGCTTTGGTTCAGCTCTAACAAAGGGTTTGAAATCTTTGAGAAGGAGTCAGTCCTCAAAATGCCAAGTTGACACAGGAAGGGAAGCTACTCCATATGAACGAATACATATTCATTCAGTGGAAATGCAGTTTTCCTGGTGCACAGGCCCCCATTCTCCATGCACTGTCACAAAAATAGATCCCTGTATCCTGCCATGAACTAGGCTAAGGGGTGGTAATGAGGACAGGAACAAACAACCCAGATACCCACTGCTGTGACAAATTCCAAAGTGTCCTCAAACAAAATCATGTGATTTTGTGATTCATGTTTTTACAAAATTTTAGAATAAAATGTAGATTTTGAAGCATTCTCTCTGTGTTTTGCCATTGTTGTTGTTTTTGTATTCCTTGTATTATTTTTGTAACCATCAGAAACTGGTGATTACCTCTGTGAGCCAAATGTATGGGGCACAAACTGGGGCTATCCTCCACTTTGTGAAAAGCACTACTGACATGCCAACAAACTACAGGCTGAATGGCAGTTTTATAGCACCTATACACTGCTTGTTTATATCTACTTGATAACAAACCACTACAAAGAAGCTAATTAAGGCTGTTTATCTGATGTGACTACAAGTCTTGGATGCCCCCCTTGACTTTCTTTGGCTGTTGACTAACTCCTGGTAAATTCAGCTCTTTCAAAACAGGCAGGAGATGATTGATGTGTTCATATCTCTCTTTCTCTCTCCCTCTCTTAAATTTGGTCACTGTATTCATAAAAGACAACTCTTAAAACTGTGTAAGTCAATTCTCCCCCATGGTACATTGAGCTCATGGAATTATAATTTGTAATTTGGGAAAACAAAATTTACCTGCCTTCAAAATAAAGGTATGTCGTTTAAAGATGAAGTCAGCCTGAGTAAATATTCAGGTCTAGTGTATATAGCGGTACACTCTGAAGAAACAGTCAAACAATTATTTATGGTAGTTATAAACAGATCCCCATTTGTCATTTGTTTCATAAATCAGTTTAGAGCGTTGCTGATTGACTGTCGCCAAGGAATTTATTTTGAAAGTCATAATCGGAAGTTCTGTTTAATCGTAGTATTGGTAGTTTTATCCTGCAGTGCGCGTGCTGTGATGCAGGTGATAACCTGTCGCCGGTTGCCGGCAGACAGTCAGGAGCACTCTGTGGTGTCTCATTTTCTACCGCAGTGTAACGCTAAACACCTCCACTTTAAGGATTTATATCAAAACCGAGAGACTTTACCGTCGGTGGGACTGTTCAATCTCAAAACCTGAGGCAGAGGACAATGTTTCTCCTGCAATACACGGGTAGGGAGGTCTAACTAACCTCACAGCATCAAACGTTACACATGAAGAGCAAATATAATATTCATGGAAAATGTCGTAAAAGTGCGCCATAGACTTCGTTACATGTCATGCCATTTTTCCCTAGTTATGCTAGTGTGTCCCTGTGTTACCCACTGAGTTTATTTTGGTAAAGAGTGTTATTTTAGCTAACATACATTCTCGTTTTTGTCACAGTCAGAGTTGTGAAGAGGTTCTGAATTCAGAATTTCACTTCAGTAAAACTATAAAAGTATCAAAATGTACTTAAACTACCATAAATGAAAATACCAATTTTGCAAAAATGGCCCATTTCAGAGTCCTATTTTTGAATTAAGCGTACATCTCTTTAATTTTAGAACAGTTGACGGTGCAGCTGATATTGATTACTTCATTGTCTGACAGTGCAACCTCTAAAGTTTTCCCTAGGGATCAATAGACTTAATTTACTTTCTTATATTGTAATTTTTTTCCTAATTGTGTTTTTTTGTCATCAGTTTAATTCAGCAGAGTGACCGATAACTAAAGTTTGCAAGGAATGTGGTGCAGTAAAAAGTATGGTAATTGAATCTGAAATGTAATGGGATAACAGTTTAAAGTAGCATGAAATGGAAGTATTCAGGTAAAGTACAACAAAATTGTCCTCAATTAAAGTACTTGAGTAAATGTACTTAGTAACTGTCCACCACTGATAAATTGACAGTTAACAGTGACCTCACTCTGGTCTAATTCATGATATATTTTTGTATTTTTCTGTGTTAAAGTGTTTAAACTTGCTTCATGATGCTCAAAAGTTTATATTCCTCCAGAACTCTATTACAGGATTAGGTTACTTCCTTTCATAATGAAATGCGTCTTGCTCATTTGACTTTATAATGTACTTTATCCCTTCTCTCATCCTATGAATGATAGGGAAAAGTGTGAACTAACTGTTGAAAAATCATTTGGTTTGGCTTAGATAGGGGTAAACAAAGTTTACTTTTATCGGGCTCTCCAGCCACAAATCTGATAGGCATGCATGGCTTGAGGATCTTAACTCCAGCACTGCCACCCGCCACCCCCAACCCCTTTTTTCCTTTGGATCACTCACTGAAATTTCACAACACATATAAGAGAACTTCCAGTATACTCTCAGGCCGTATCCAAGTAGATATGTGAAAGTAATGGGCACTTAGATATATTGATAAAACAGGCATGTTTATACTTTTACTCATTCACCTGTAACCCAGAGTTCACTCTGGAAATGAGTGGGCTCAGCCTTCATTTGCCTACTGGATTAAAGTCATCTAGGGTTTAAAGTGGAGTGCCACCGACTTTGTATTTCCCCCACATTTATTTCCTAATTTCCCTGTGATCCTTTAACTGTAGTAAGATAAAACTGTTTTCTGCCTGCACTGAGCAGTTGGGGGGGATCATACAATCCAAGTGCCTCCCACCAATAGGCTTACACCAGCTTTATTCCAACACTTTGTTCACCATTTTAGCTGCCTTTGGCTTGCAGAGCTGTAATTTATTTAGAACTTACTCAAGGTGGATGGATAAGTGCTCATAATTTGATGATTAGTTCCCCTCAGTAACTAGCTGGCCAAGTGCTGAGAATATGTAGACAAACCTTTGCTGAGGGAGCAGATGTATACACACAGCTGTGAAGGTTAGTCAGTCACACTGATGGCCTGTTGTAAATCCTGATGTTTGTGGACTTGATAGTATATTTGGAAGGCAAATGTTGCATCAAGAAGCTGGTGGATAACATTGTAGCACAGTGTTAAATTAAACTAGGGCTGCAACTAATAATCATTCCCATTATCAGTAAATCTGCTTGAAGGGGCACTCCACTGATTCTAGGTCAGTTTACTTGTCACATGGAGTACTACTCAGCCTGTACAAACAGTTGTTTAATGTCCTCTGCGGTTTGAAAGGAGTTATGTCAAATCTGAGAAAGTAACCCTGATGGAGAAGGCAAGCTTATATCAGAAAGCCTGTTACACATGGGGGGTGTAGAGTATGAAGAATGTGGACTGAGTAGGGATTGAGTAGTAGGGGAACAAAAACATGATTAATATCAGTATGGGGGAAAAAATCAGAATATTTCAGATGTGAGAATTTGATTCTTTCCTTTGTCATCAAAATGAATGATCAATTAATTGAGAAAATAATCTGCAGTTTAATTAATAATGAAAATTATTAGTTGCGACCCTAAAGAAGTGAAACAGATGTTCCAGTTTGAGATGCTGGAACCAGTGATTGATTTGGAAATATTTGCTTGAAAATTAGTTTAAACAAGTAATTACTTGTCAAAAATGATTGCTCATTAATTTTCTGCATCAAAAGAAACCACCTCTAGAGCAGAATAGATTGAAGCGACATGGTGTGTAACTTCAACCCTGTCATCAGCTCATGTTGTGAAAAAGCAGATGAAGAGATTCCTAAAACGGGTGCTTTATGTTAATATTTCCCGAGTCCTCTCATGATGGAACAAAGTCTTTCTCACTCTCAAGAATGTGATGGGGTGACATCCTTGCATCCATCACTATAAGTGGAAGCTGAGTGGCCTCAGGAGCAACCATGGTTGAGTTAAGGTCTATCATTCCTTGTGACAGCCATTTACCTCCACACTGCACAGATCCCCCTCTCTGATCAATGAGCAGGACATTGTTGGATTGCCTTCAGGAGGGAGGGGCTGTCAGAGAGGGTTGACAGAAATACACAGGAATAGAGAGAGAGGCGGAAGAGATTGAAAGAGAGAGAAAGTACTGGATATCTGCTTTGTTTTCAGTTCACAGTGGCCCCAGGATAATGGTGCTAGTATAGCTAAATTAAAACACAACTGAATGCAGTGAGAGATATTGTAGAGTGAGACGAGATTTGTCAGCTTTGGAAAAATCTCCCTTTTAAATGAGGAAACGTAAGCTCGGTTTTGCTAACAATTCAGCAGTAAGTGTGTGTCTTGTAACAATGGCTACGGGGAAAAGAGGCAGCATAATGAAATGTGAAAATATGAGTCAGAGATAAAGGAAGCTCTCGTTCTGAGTACCTCTGGCAATATCACTGTTTGGGAATGGAGGATTCAAGAGGGTACGCTGCTGAAAGGCTGAGATACTCAGCTCTAGTAACCTGGTTATGGATCATTCAGCAGCACCTCGAAGGCCCGGGAAGATGTGAAGTCTCCTGGCTGTTTAACTCCTGAGCTAGGTCTCTGTAGCTGGGAGTTCCTCTTCATGTCCAGTCTTTGAGTGGTTTTGCCAGTGCAGTTATCGACAGCCAAAGGGTGAGGCTAAATAAATGATGCTGGCAAACTGTGTGCTTTGAACCCTTTGACTCTTTCTTATTGTCTCCACAGAGTTTCTTAAAGAAACAGTTTAGTGTTAGGAGACTGGTACTAGTCAGTAGTTAGACTAGAGGAATGACTTGTGTACATGTGTTACCTATGGTTATTCTATTAATACTTTTTATGTCATTGTACATGAGCACTATCTATGAAGTACTCTCTGACTGTGAGCATAACTATACAGTATTAACATAGTCAGAGTGTGGTGTTTACATGGACTCCACCTCACAGGGTTTTCACACTGTGCAGAGCAAGGCAAATATTATTATTATTATATATTATTATATATGATTTTTTAAGACTGGCAGTAATACACAGCACACTTTATATGACTTGAATAGGTTTTTTAAATTGTTGGTCTCCATTGGAAGGCCTGAGAAAAAGATCAAAAGACACTGAATTACACTCACATAATTAGAAATTGCATGATTACTCACTTATATTCAGTTACTCCTTTAGTGTTGAGCAACATATTTGTACATTCGTAGTTCAATGTTAACAGCCCACTAAAAATGTAGAATGTCATATGTATTATTGTCAGTTCTGATGGCCACTACTTTGTCATGATATTTGCATGTTTTCTTTCTGATATCACAGCTCCCTCCATTCGGCCAAAGCAGGTTTGTTTGGACAATCACTGATGGTGAAAAAGATTAAGAAAATGATGTGCTTACATGTGGAATATTGCCAGGTGTATGGTCAGCATAAAGCTATTGCTTTTCTGTCTATTTCTATCACTTTAACTGTAACAGAAAGTAACTTACTTCAACTTTCTTTTCCTGTGTCTGCACAAAGTGGCTCACCTCAACTCTTAGTGAGTTTTACCCTCAAGTCAGAGGGCAATTATTTGAAGCAGAATCTGAGGAATAGCTCAGAACTAAAGAGATGTATGAAGAAAGCAAAGCCATCATCACATTTGGCTCTCAAGGATATATTTTCATAAAGCATTTATCCATGTGAAACCTTTTGCAGCTGTGTAATGACAGTCCTCTTTCTTTCAGTTGAGGTAGTAAGGCGTGTTGATGGCTTGTTTGGCACTAAATGAGTTTGTAATTTTCTCTCTGCCCCTCTTATAGTTTAGCACGTCATGCACATGCAAAAGCAATTGTCTGGAAAATTGTTTTTTTGTTTTTTAAAAATTGTAGCGAAGTGCAAGAAATGTTGCTGTTATACCTGTGACATGTCAAAATTTGGTCCATAATGGTGCTTTTCCACAGTTACTACCACTGCAGTGGATAGCTGTGCCATTGAACACTATCACTGTGTATTCACACTCCTGACAACTTTGTTGATGGATTGCTCTTTCCTGCCTGATTGTGGGCAGCATGAGAGGCTGTGATTGCGTCCATGTAGTGGTTTCATGTAGCTACAAAGTTTTGATCAAGTGCGGTGGATCCTGCAGTTTTCCCTGTGTTTTGTTTCACCTTCATTGTGTGAGGTTGCTATAGTCGGTGGTGCTAATTAGATTGGATTTATTGGAACTGAAATGTTTAATTATTGATGGAGGCAAGTTGGCAACTGTTCCCTATTCATTGTTTTTACCACCTGTATTCGTGCTGTCTTTCAAATAGAAATAACAGGGTACCGGAAACCTTTGAAGGGCTGTAATCATCTTCATAAAGAAATCACCATAGAAGAGAAGCAAGGAAGCACAGACATCTGTTGATTGCAGATCAAGTGCAAAAAGGTTAGCTGTGCACATTTCTGAAACAACATGCTGAGTTTGGCCAAGTTTCTGAGCTCTGTCCAGACATATGAAGGCAAGGCAACTGCTACCATTACCATTAAGAGTTTAAATATATAGCTAATTATAATGAACAAATGGAACTTTTCTGCTGTACTGCTGCTAATGTTACTTGTAGAGCAGTTGAAAGAGTTTTTTTTTTTCACACACAGCATGTCTTTGAACCATTTTCAAGAATGTGATGAAAAGGAATAATAATACCTCACCAATTGTCAAGCTCTCCCAGTGGAAATTACATGCAAATATGGCAACAATAAAGTTAATAGAGGCAATATATTATGCAGCAGCAATTTTCTGTTGTGAAGTGTGATTTGACAGTCCTTTGGAGCATCAAAAAATAGTACAGTAGCTTTTATTTGGACAAACTGGGAATTCTTCAGCTACCCAGACATTTGAAATGTCCTCTCTTATAGACTAGTGAGTTATTCATCAAACAAATGATAAGTAAAAGTAAATAATGAAAGCATATTCAGATGAATAGCTCAAAGGGGGCCCACGGTATACAACAGTTGTTGCTATGCCAGTTCATTATCTTATATAATTAGAAAAGACTCTGCATTGGTCGAATTATAAATCTTCAAATCCAAATTTCAGAGTAGAATCCCCTGTATATTTTAATGGGAGTAACAGTCCCATAATACATACACTTTTGTAAAACATACTGTTTTTATACTCTAACTTTTATACTCTCTGTCTCTGTACTCTGTCTGAGAGGTGTTGATTCTGCTTTATGGACATTTTAAGGCTGTAATTCATCCAGTGCTGTACTGGACTGTAACATACCACACATTTTTTACAACAATACAAATCATTTCAAATGGTTACATCATCTTCCAGTGCCAGAAACAGAAAAATTACTATGTCCATTAAAAATGGTGACAGAAATGTGCACAAAATGGCAACAAGGTTGAATGAGACTGACACAGCTGTGCAAGTTGTTTTTACGTTAACTTATGGAAAAAATAACTCCCAAATCAGCATATTTCATCAGTCAATGTGAATAATAAACAGTTCCTAGTAACCACCATTGCAACTGAACAAAATAAAACCCCCTTTCCCAAACAGAAATTGTCTAACATGAACACAATTTTAAACTGAAAAATTAGGTCAAACAAAATGGCAACATACAATAATTTCCTTCCCCCATTTTGAGATAATTCTCTTATGGAAACAAATTACATACTTGTGACATGCAGGAGGATGCAAGGGTCTGTAGGTCTCCCATATTCATCTGCATTTTGTGAGTGACAGTTATTTCTGAAACATGACTATGCCACCATTTGCAGTCTGCACTTTTCTGCAACTAGCTCCTGGTTACAAAGCTACTTGTCTTGAATTATTTCCCAATGAATGAATTCTGCTGTAGCTTTATTTTTCTCTGATGTCTGTGTTTGAATATCCATTTGTGTCTGCCTACTTGTTCTCGTTGGCTGGCCTTGTCTTCCATGTGAGACATTCAGTAGATTCAGTAGTAGAAGTGGGATTTTTGTTGGTACCAGAAACCGTTCATTTGAAGAGCAGCATGAAGGATTTTGTGGTAGAATATCGTGAGTGTCAGCAGAATCAGCAGAAACTTGGCAGCCTGGAGGTGTTTTTGGATCAGCCCTGGTGCTCTGGGGCTCCACCGCCTGATTGATGGAGCTGTTTGTTCCTAATCACTTCAGAGATAAAGTACCACGCAAGGAACGTTGAAATTGGAACTAAGGACTCTGCAGCAGCAGGTGCACTAGCTACACCAGAGTTTGGGCAATAACTTCACATTGTCTCATTGCTTCACCACTCATGCTGTTTCTCCCTGTGGCTTGCTTTTATTAGGAAATGGCTGTTGTTTTAGCTTGTCACTTATGTCCAAATGTCTGTGTTTGCCAGAAACTCCATTTGGGACAGTCTGCTTGTTCAGCTTTGTGACCTTTTTGAGGTTCACAAAGCTGAGCAATCAGTATTATGTAGTGACTTACCTAATTCAGTGGACTGGTCCATTTTAGTGAAGCTGGTATCAGTTCAGTTCGAGAGTTTGTGTGGTAAATCAATATGCAATCCAGAAATGTTGTATATGCAAACAATCCCTATTGAGTTTGAAGGGGTCAGATTGACAACAGTAACAGAAGGCTGAATAGAGAAAGCTAATTTATGATAACAACACAGTGGAGTAAGGTGAAAAAGAAAGAGGAAAAGGTAATGTTCTGCCTTGGAATGGTGGATATAGAAAAATAGGTAGACGTGACATGGAAGAAGCTGGATTAGACTGTTCACCAGGGAGCGGCTCTGTGATTACACCTCAGCAGATTTTTTATTTCTGTTCTCACATATCATCTTGAGAAAGGAGCTCTCACTCTGCTACATCAATATCAGGATTCACCTCAGCCTGTCACTATAAGCCCCTGTGTGGTAGGAGGGATAGACTGAGCCAGAGATGGATTGATAGATTCCACCTGAATTGCGAACATAAAACGGCCACATCCCAACTAAACGCCATGCCTCCTGTTGACTGTGCTGTTTTAAAAATGTGAAAACCTGAACTGCTGCATCTCAGAATGGAGGCTGTGCAGGAAAACTGTTGTCATTGCAACAGAGCGGCGACCCTGTAAGCAGTATTACTCTGACTATCGCCTTCACCGCACTGTGGCCTCTCTCAAGAGACAAAGTGATGCTGAGATTTTGCTGTGATTCTGGCATATTTCTCTTTCCAGCAATGCCAGGATAAACAATTGGAAATAGCACAACACAGGCTATGATGAATTACTGTAGGGATGGAGCACACTACATCAGAATGCCCATGTCCACTGCTGCTGCTGTACAGTGGATGGAGAGTACAGTATACGTGGCAATATATGGGCACTAGCAACTGTAAACTATGAACTGTAAATGGAAACAAATGAACTTTTCTTACCGTTGAGTGTGGCAATCGGCAATTTTAGATTTTTCTGATACCAACATTATTATTTGCTTTTTTAAAAAGCTGATAATGACATATTCTGTATAGTATTTGTTTTTTTAATGAACACATAATATAAACAAGCATTTTTGATGATAATCTCTTTATTTTAATTTTTTTAAAGAACTGGTACCAAGAAATGTACTGAGCAGGATGCTTTAAAGTTGAAACATAAAACTTGACAGTGCTCTCTGGTGAACAACTATGTAATGTTGACATTATTTTCGAAAGTACCTCAAACAAATTTCATGTGGGCATTGCAGTTAATTGTTGGCCAACATTAACACTGATAATGATAAATCCTTGATAAGTCAATATTAGCCAATATATTATTCTTGGCTGATTTATTGGCCTGGCTGTATTGCTGAGTAACTCTCTCAACCCAGCAGACCTTTTGACAGTTCAGTCATTTCAAACCCATGTTAGAAAAAACAAGCACAGATCTAAAGACCTTTAAATGGGCTATTTGTAGGTTACATATGGCTTAGGCTTATAATCGAGTCAAGGTCTAGTTGGTCCTAAAGGGAAATCACCACTCTCATATTTTGTCACCCATTACTGGAGACATTTATCTCAAATGTATCTATCCACACCAACTCTGAGACATCAACAGGTGATCCATTAGAACTGTGATTCTTTGAAGAGACACACAAACCTCTTTGTAGATGATGCACACACCTCCAGAATCTCAGCAACGTGCCATGTTGGAACTGAGAATCAAGCAAGCTGATTGGTTGTTTTAGCTCCTGGTGGGAGACAAGTTTGTAATGAAACAGAAGAAACTTACAGATTGGAAAGCATTCATGTCTCCAACATAATAGCCATAGGATGCCTTAAGGGGCATTGATTACAGCATTAGGATGAACAGGCACATGAACACTTGCATGACACCAAAATAGCTTGAACAAATGAAAAACAAACATAATGGCGAATGAGAGGAGGCAGACTTTTGAGCCAAGTATATCAATAGTGTGGCTAAAGCTCTGTGGGTGCTTGGTGATTCTTGTCCTTAGGGGCAGTCTGGCATTGCATAAAGAACATCCCACATCCTTCATTTCACTGAAAGAGAGCAGATTTTTATTTTCCTCCTGGACGTCAAATCACCATGGAAGGGTTGTTTGTGGGATCAAACCCACTTCAGATTAGGAGCTTTATTTATTTTAGAATTACTGAAATATAGATGAACCTCGTGGCAGCTTGGTGATTTTCCATTTACCTGAGAGGGCTTTTTCTGGGAATCATATATTGGGATTTTTGTCCTGTTTGCGGTAAACATCCTCACTCTGACAGACCCCCAGTGTGCAGACCCCTTCATAAACACAGAAGAAGCTCTATCTAATATGTCATTTTGAGCAGTGATGAAGGATACACTGTGTGAGCTCAAAAGAAGCCTTTTACCTGAGTGTTTACCCCGCTGAGCTTGGCCAGAGTCAGGCCCCTGCTGTTTGGATAACTCTGTGGATTTTTGTGCGTTCAGCACATCTCACTGACCAAAATTTGTTAGGTTGCTTTTTTAGAAGTCTTCTTTAGGAGTGGATTGTGGTCAGCATTTATAAGGAAGAGATACATCACTGGTGTAACATTTCAAGAGGAAAGCAAAACAGCTTCCATTTGAGTTGTTAATGTGTTGCTCTGTCTATTTCTGATCTGTAAAATGCACTTGAAAATCAGAGATTCTCTTTCACAACAGCATTTCTCTTTGTCCAGACTATTTTCACCTTTTATTACTTTCTTAGACCCTCTAATTTGCTTGGCTCGACGTAAATCAGCACCATTTTTTAAGCTGTTTGCTTTGGTAGCTGTGTGGTGTTTATCTGTACTTGGTGTATTTGCTTACTTTTGTATCTCTGCTCATAATCACTCTCTCTTATCAAGGATATCTTATAGTGCACATAAAAATAATTTCTATATGAGGTTTGATACACATGCTGAAGTCTTGAGTACTTTTTCACAGTGCATTGGTTAGGGAAGGTGATAAGTGCAAACAGCTACTGGTGATAAAACATCCCTTAAACTAACTTCCACTCAGTGTAGACTCAGTTGGTTAAAGTTTGTGTCCAACTTGTGATTATAAAACTGACTTCAGAAACCAATAAATTAACAGAAAAGTTGTCTACTGACACTGTACCTTAAAACTATCCTTTTTAAGTTTTACTTTGAAGTCTATTTGTTTTAAGTCATTGATAAAAAAGGTATAAAAAGTCAGAAAGTAGATTTTGAAATTTAAAAGCAGCTTTCACTCCAGTATGGTCAAAAATGTACTTACCTGTAACTCCAGGGGCGTTTCTCTGTGAGGCTGTCGTGCAATATTCTTCTAAAACATCTACTAAAGAAAATTATAACATAAAGATGGAAGCAACAACAATCCATTGAAAGACATCAGCTCCTATGGTTCCTGTCAGGGCTCATTTATTCACTTCTCATGGTTATATGAGTCCTTGCAGCCTTTTCACCATGTGAATTCTCATCTACATTCACATCCCTCCTCTGCCTGTGGCTCTGCATCCAAACACCTTCCCGTTGGGGTTTTCTGTCTGCATTTCACTGCACCCCTCATTGATTTGGCCTCGTCTGTGAGCTGAGGAGATCTCCACCTGGGTCAGCCCAATCTGAATCCCTCTTTAGGCTGCAGGCTGCAGGTCTCAAATAGTTCAGATGCCCCCTCTGATTATTTTCTGAGCCTGAGGAAATAAAAACAGTGTGATGAAATAAAATTACTCTTTTACTGTATGTGGAGAAACTGTCAGTGTCTTCCTCAGTGCACTTGGCCTTTTGGCAAGATGTTTGCTAGCACAGCAGGAAGTAAGATGGAGAAAACAGCAACATCAAAGCTCTGACGTCAAGTTACCCATTTGGCACTGGCAGACAAGACAAACTACGATAAAAATACTGCACACTGTTCCTTATATTGGACCAGAATTTAATTAGATAAATTATAACTGACTGAAATAGAGCTAAAAATAATCTGTTTGCCAGAGGCAGGAGGGAAGCTAACGAACAATGACACTCACACAGTGGGATTCTGTCCTTTTCCTCCCTTTGTCCCACCTCTCCTCCCTCCTACACTCAGTCTTTTCTCCTTTTATTTCACCACACTGAACATTTTGTATCAAACTGGCCTGACCGTGGCCTCCTGCAGGTGACAGTTGCCTATGGGATCTGAGTCATCATCACTACATTCCTACATATCATTTCACTGGTCCTTTTTGATGTGCTCTCCACTTCTCTATAGTGTAAGAATGTGTGCTAAGTGCAGTTTGCTCCGTAATTTCCAGTGTATCCATGGAAATGCTCTCCAAGCAGACCTTGGAGTCCTTGCTCCCTAAGGAGCATCACAGCTGCAGTGGACAGCTCCCACTGTGCTGCAGCTCCAGTGGAGATAATCTCCCTGTCAGCAGCCTGTCTCTCTCCCAGATGTCAACTGATGCCAACTGTTGTGTACCTGCAGTTTGCACTCTCACAGTGCTGTCAGCGAGCGCTCATTTCACAATTTTAGCGTTCTATCACATGCCAGACTCACTGCATATATTTGTGTGCCTCAGTGTTTGGCCCATGAATGCAGGAAGGTGTGAATGTGTTTATTGACCTCTTAGTGTAGGTGTTTTATGTTGCAATTTAATAGGAATAAATTACCAGTATCATTTTGAAGAATTAGTATAATTAAAGAGAACAGTCCATAGATGGGAAGATGGGCAGCTTCCACACTTAAACAAGAATTTAGTGCCATGATATCTGCTCTGTGAAGCTGTACTTGACAAAGTGGTGATTGGATAATGTTTACCATGTTCAGCATCTTGGCATAGTGGATTACTGTAGCATACTAACATTTATCCTTATTTGTCCTGATGATGGTGCTAGGAGGGAAGTTTGGATTCCCAGAGTGAGTCAGTTCACTTTGAGGGGACCATGAATGTCCGTACCAGATTTCATGGCAATCCATCCGATTGTTGTGGATATACGCAAAACTGCAAATATCAGGTTTGTTGTAGCAAGCGCTAGAGGAAATGTCAGCAGTTTCCATCATCTAGGGACCATTAATTTGGGTATATTCAATGGTAATTTATTCAATAGTTGTTGAGATATGCATCTTATGTCCTTAAGTGTTACTTTATGGTAGCTTACATGTTTTTTGTTCATAATATTGGAATGGCACTTCTGTCCTAATGATCCATGAATGTCTTTGATGGAGTAATGGGCTGTACTGTAAAGGTGATGCTATAAAGTCAGTGTTCAGGGTTCCTGTCCTGGGTGCTGCATGTTGTTCCCTGTGAAAGCTGACTCTTTGTTGACAGATGCCAGCAGCAGCTGACTTACATCATGGCACTGAACACACCCATTACAGAGAGGAAGGTAATTGGATTCACAAATCAGCTGACAGCTCCAGGTTTATAGTGGCATTGGGCTTTATGGGTAATATTTCAGGGACTGTTGGGTGGTTTGTCAGAGGTAGTTTGTAGGTAGCAAAGGAAGCCCATGAGTAAACACCAGGGGAGCATCAGCATTCATTTCTTACCTTTTTGTAGAGCTTTTACTGAGCAAAAACCACCAGTGAGCAATGAGTCACTGTGATACCACTCATCCCCAAAGAACTAAGCCCTGCATCATTGACTGGAATGATACATGCTTTTGAAGGCAATTAAACCTTTGACATGTTGTCTAAAATGAAGACCAGGCTAAGTAACATCTGATGAGTTTCACCAAATCCTCTTAAAACAAATAGAATTCAAAACAGCATTAATTGAATCATTTGTTTGGGTCAAATTACAAATATGCCACAGGATCTCATGAATCATTTGCCCCTCTTCTTGTTGTAGTGCAATAACAAGCTCTGTTCATTGACAGAGTCAACTGAGCTGGGAAGATGAAAGACATCAAACGGTATGTATGTTATCCACTGAGTTTTTGTACATCATAAAACCTGAGGCCATCTGAACTGAATGGTGAGGTCAGAACATATGGCTTGGCACAGTATGAGGCGACCCGTTTCTCACCCCATCTCTGTCTTGTGCTCTTTATTATGGCAGAGTGAGCAGAGTCTTTTCTTGCTGCTAGAAAAATACTGGTACTGCTTTTCCTGGGTCACAGGAGAAGAAAATGCTTTGATGTGAGAAGTAGCCAAAGAGTCCAGCTGCATCTTTTCAGATGTTCATCCCTCATCCTTCTTTTCTCTGTGCTGCTGACACCGGTCCAAACAAGAGCCATCATGGTGGAGAGGAATGAGGATTAATTGTTTTCTGCAGGTACAGAGGGCAGTCACAGCGGTCTGCTTTACTGGGCCCCCATTGAGATTCCATATGCAGGGTGAAATCTGTTTCTTTTCATCCCGAGTTGGCCTGAGCGTGTTTGTCTTCACTCTGGACTGAAAAAGAAAAGCTCCAGAGAACCACACACTGTGGCTTGCCTCCCAGTAGAAGGAGCATCCAAACCCAGAAATTATGCCATCCACTTGGCCTAATGAAATCTGCAAACATTTAGATAAAGTATTAGATTACAGTGGGATTGTTGTTATTGTTGGAGACATCAGGTCTTCAGTGCCTCAGTCTGCCAGTGTGTGAGAATGACCTTTCCTTCAAGAATATCTTTTGTTACGAAGCGACCTGGTCTCAGGCTGGATTCAATAAAAAGATATAACTTCAGCACTTTCAGTTCAGGATATCTGTGTGCTTGCATATAGCTAGGCCTTGAGGGCACTGCTTTGCTTACTTGGTCAACTTGCTACTGTGTTTTCCCTTTTTCAATTTCTGCTTGTCCTTGCAGTGAAGATTGGTTTGTGACAGTTCCAAGATAAATGGCTTATGTCTCACAGAACATATTTTATTTTGCTATGTCCAGTATATCATGCCAATAAATCAACAGTATGTGTGTAACCTCCCCTGCTGTTGCCAGCAGTGCTTGGGGTGTGCCAGATTTGGTCAACAGCTGAATGATAGATTCCCTTTCTGAAGGCCACAGGAATATGTGGGTGTTGCCGAGCTGATTTATTAAAGACAAAACAGAATGTGAGTGGAGGAGTTTCGTTACTGATGGGGTCTTGAATGATATCTGCTGTTGCTGCTGGCAGATATGGAGGGGGTGATGTCACTGTAGGTGTGCATGGGATCGTCTGATTGGATGGACTGTCAAAAGTCGATGCAAATGCTGCAGGATACAAACAGCAACCAAGTCGCTCCTTCCAGGAGGGATTTGCACTCCAAGCAAAAGCATTTTGCCTCCATAGTCTAACAATCTCCTCATCCATACTAATCTCTATATCCTTATTTCTAGTGATCAGTTTTATACTGTAACAGCATTGCATACAGGCTTAAATCCCACTTCCATATGATGACTATGTATCATTGCCAGCAGTAATTCAGTTCTTCATGTTAAAATCAGAGCAGAGGATTCACATTCTTAATTGGATATAAACTTAATATATAATGCAAACATAATTGGATGAGTTGGAAACTCTGCTATGGCCCTGACACATTTTTGCTCAGTCAATAAAATATTTAAAGCCAAAGATTGTTTCAGTTCAGCTTGATCGTGTAATGCTGTCCCTTGCATTTACATCAAAGCTTTCATTAGTGAGACTCTACTCTTATCTCTGCACGACATCTGCTACATGGGAATATCTTTAGGGCTTCCACCCTTACAAGGTACAGCAATGATATCCATCTGTACTCTAGCATTCTATAGTATGACTACAGATGGTTGTGACAGTAGGCTGCTGCAGTGTTGGGCAGCACCCATGGGTGTATGTGTATACTTTTTTGAATGTAAAAAAAACAATGGTGTGTGTTTGCTCTGAAAGGTTTACTGTGTGTTAGTGTGTGTGTGTGTGTGTGTGTAAGTGTGTAAGAGAAGGACATGTGCGCTAATTCACATACATTTATACTCTTAACTCAGTATTGCATCTTTGGATTAAAGCCTCACATCTGTTACTCCCTATGGTACTTCAGTATTCATACTGCTCCTTAAATTCAATTAGCCTGGTGTTCACCGCATAGACAGACACACACACACACACACACACACACACACGCACACGTGCGCATGCACATGCACACGCACGTATATATACCATACTGCAGATGACCTTCAGCTTGCCAAATGCCTGTGTGTACACTGTAATAGCTGCACTGGAAAGCAAACCGCTGAGGTTGTGACAACTCCACATCAATCACCTACAATGGGATTAAATGTTTTTGTTTTCCTGTTGAAAAAGTGAGGAAAAAGATGAAGGATAGATGAGGGGGAAGATAAGCAAAGGATTTAGCATACTGTAGCTCAGTGAGGTATGCTCAATGCCGTATGCTCACATGCTGACTGTTAACTCCCACATTGCAATCTGGCCAATAGTTGGCAGTGTCAGAGTGCTCCTGGTTTTCCATCCTGGTGCTATGAACAGATGCTTAAAGGAACAGTCTGACATTTTTGGAATTACATTTATTCCCTTTCTTGGTAGTTAGAGGTGAAGACAGACTGACAGAGGTCCTTATGCTGAGCTGTCTGAGACCGATATCAATCTTGTCAGCAGACATATTAATTTTCATATTGTTGTAACAGCAGTTTGTAGATATGTCATAATATTTGAATTTTTTTTTTTTTTTAGATAGATTCATTTGTAGTGTTTTTTATGACTTTAATGATTGGATGGATGGAATTTACTATTTTGAAATATTGAATGTTTTAGCAGGTGATTGTCCAAATATAGCAAATGGGAATCATGAGGTTAGGTCCACCGCAAATTATGTATAAGCCACTATATTGAAACATGAAAAATCTTACCAGTTTATTCTCAGGTGGCATCACCATTTTAAAAGGATGTTGGACACTTTAGCCTAACCTTTTATTGGAGAAAAAAAGAAAGTAAATCTGATGTGTACATAAATTTTGCATTAAAAATGAAACCAGAAAGGAACAGAGCTCTAAAGGGTGGAAACTATTGAACCAGTACACAATAAGGAGGACTGCCTCCAGAGCAGCGGTGTTTAGAGACTAGCAGAACCACAGTGATTTATTACATCACTGATATAATAAATGTTTGCTGAGTTTCCAGGTCATTTGCCCACTTTGGCTGTAAAAGTGGGCTTCTGACAAATAGCATGCAGCTTACATTGATTGCAGGTATCAATAATGAAGGACATTTACCGTTGCTTATTAAAAGTACTGAAATTATTTCATAGAATTTCTGACAGTGATTGATCTAATACACTGTGTTGCACCCGTATTACCTTCCTTGCAGCACCGAGGTAAGATGAGATGACTTTGTGGATCTTTTCACAGCCTCAATGCGATGACACCCCTTCATATCAATAGAAAGTATGCCTACTGTGCCTTAATTCTGTTGCAATGTGCCTTTTAATAATAATTTGTTTCCTCTGAGTAATCTGAGTAAGGCCCAACAATTTTAGTGGCTGCCAAATTGAAAACTTGCCATTATCTTTTGGATGCCAGAGTTAACAGAATGGTTGATAGCTCCATCATTTATAAATATTTGAATTCATGGTAATATTGATTTAGTGTAATTATACTACATATTTCAGTAATTAAAGTGATCAAGAACGGTTAAACATTTTACGGACGGTTGACTCAAAAAATAGTTTTTTCTCCCATACACAGAGGCACTCTGCACAAGCTCACATAAGACTGCATTGAATACAGTGTCTCATCTTCATTAATAATTAAATATAACGTGAACAATGCCAGACTATTCAGCATACTATGTTGAGATTGCACTATGTTGCACAGGTAATCAAGATAAATGGTATGTCTATCTGCTGCAAGACTGCAGCCAGACCATTGTTTTTTTTTTTTGGTATTGACACATCAAAGCTGTTTCTGAGATAGAGATTTGACCACTAAGGGGAAGAAAGACTGAACTCACAGAAACACTGCCTTTTATCACTGAATTATCAATTTATGGAAAAAAAAAGTTAGTAAACAGTTGTGTACTTACACATCCAGAGGACTGAGAGTAACATGGGGATACTATTGCAGTAATATTTCTGGCTACTTAATGATTTTAAACCTGCCTGTTTTCCTCCCCTGGTTTGGTCTATCAGCTCTTGAGAAAAATATTTTAGTGTTCAGCTTTCTTCATGCTCAAATTTCATCACAGATCATTGATTTACATCAGCTCTGCTGTTTTGTGGTGGGTAGGTAGGGTATACTTGATCTGCCTGAGTGTGTTTTCTGCAGATGATGATAGAAAGGTTGGTGAAAGACAGAAAATGAGCTAAAAGTTGGTTGGATGTCATTCTCAGTGGGCTGTTTTGTGAATTGTAGATTTAAAGTCATGACAATTTCACTGTCCACAAAATACACTGTTACAGTGTATACACTGCTTACCATAGCTGTTCATTATTTGAGTTGGTTCTATCAGTTGCACCTGTATATACAGCATAATGCTGGTTTAATTTGTTGACTTTGGCAAATATCCAAGACCATAAGTATAACTTTGAAAATTGCAAGGCAATTTAATGTCTGTAACAATGTTTCCTTGCCTCTGGTTGATCAGCCAAGTGTATTGTTTGCTACAGTCTCCGGAGAAGGCACACCTCTCAGCTGATGTGGTTTTCAAGTTAGCTCTTGTTGCATAGGGGGCACTCCCTCCTCCAGGCTCCACATCTGTTCACAGCAACTTGTCGAGGGGGAATCCTATTTTTGTCTCTGGAATTTTCTCAACGAAGTGTTAAGCTTCACTTGTGTCAAATGGAAATCCCTCGATATAATGTTAAGCTCAGTTGTATTAAGTGCAGTAATTTCTCCATATGAGTGTGGACATGTTAAAAGAACAGTAATAATTAAATACACATGACTGAAGAAGTTTGATCATGTTGCATCTTCATGAGGAATGCCTTTCTAATTAAAAAGTCAGCAGACCTCCAGGCAGTAGATGCTGGCTCATTGTTTTCTCTCATCTAATCTCTCTGTAAGACCAGATAATTAATGGTGGTGTGGCAAGGGAGCCCACAACCATTAATGGAATGGATTCAGCTTGTTTACCCAACTTACTCCTTGTCCTGTACTTTCTTAATGAGGTAGTGGGCAAGGGCAAGCCATCACCATGGTTATCAGTCACATGGGGCTGTGGCATCAGTCAGGAGCTCCTTGTAGACAATCACAAAGCTCAAGAGAGGGATAATGGCCATGGACTATATTTGATGGCATGCAGGGAGTATCTCAGTGGGCCAGAAGCTGGAGAGTAATGACATAACTATTCTCCATTAGGATTAGCTTTGACACAGTGCTGTAATTATCCAACATTCTTGTTATTGGTTCATTTTAGCTATAATTACATAAATAAGAACGTACATCAAGGAATAATAGTTTTAAGTACATACCGGATTTCCTTTTGACCAGGGTCTTTATTTACCTCAGCTGTAGTGTAACAGGCCTTTATTTGCAGCAGGCTTCGAGTAGCAGCAGGCCTTTATTTCTAATTTCCACTGATAAGTATAATTGGTCATATTTTAGTTTGCCCTGTTAAAGTCACTGCATTACACTATTAATACAAACTCAACACTTCCTGTAACCATTTCAAATTATAGTGTTTCAGTGGACAGAAACCCCTCATTTCTTTACAGGGCTTTTATTGTGAAACATTTGCAGGCATACCAACAACTGCAGGACAGGTTTAAAGGACAACAAAGCAAAGTAACACATACACATACAGTGACTGAGACAGAACAATAATACTTAAGATGACTAATCCAAAACAACATGTGGCATGATTATATTGTTGAATTTATTAGCTTAATGTGGTAGAAATGTACATAATGCTCAGCTGGTATACACATTTCCCAGCTTGTATTTTGGGGCTGGTCTTATTTGTTTGTGCCGACCACGCCCCCAGCTATTATGGGAGACCTGCCCTTAATCAATTACTTGTTTTTATTGCGGAAAAAAAGTAGTCATTTTGTTTGAGAGAAGTAAGACGTAAGATTTGACAATGTTTGTGATCAAATCAAAACACTGGGAGCAGTGGATTACCATACATTGTTTATTCTACCAAATTGATGGACCCATTCATTCAGTATGTGTTTGTTGACAAGTGACAAGGTTGTTCTCGTCCGGTCAGACATTTAGCCTGCAGGTAAACAGACCAGTGTGGAGATGAGAGATGTGCCCAGGGCCACACTTGCTCCTGTGGGGAGCTTGCTATTCAAATCCCCCCACAGAACAACTAGTTGACAAAAGCCTTTGAAGAGATGAGCTGTCAGATGCCTAGACAGTCTTACATTAGTCCTCAACCCATCTGAAAGATAGGAGAATACACAGAATCTATAAAATATGATTAGTAGAAAAAGAGCAGTACCTTACTTGTGTGGCCAATAAACCATGGTTTGGTCATGATAGGTGCGTTGCAACTATATCAGAGCATAATGAGTAGGTGGCTGTAGCCTGAATGTTAGGGGAGATGGGCTCATTGTCAAATGAATGTGGAGAAAGTGAATAAGATCCCCCTTTTTTACCACAGTGGTCACTACTAAGATAGCCTAGGGGAAGGTTATTTTGCCCGTGTTTCTCTAGTGGAATTGCTCAGTGAGCAACGCTAGGAGAGAGTAATTGCTTTGGGCAAATCCCAGGTGTGAATGCCTATTATTACACTATATAGCCTATAACTAACCATAGATGTGAACCCAAAGAGATGCTGAAAAAGAACTTTAAGATCAGGCATTAGAGCATGTCTCATACAATAGCAGTAATTTATTTATGTGAATCAAAAAACACAAAATGCTTTTTGCATTCAGGGGCTCAATTCTTTGCTAATGATTCTTCTATTCAGATAAATAAACAAAAACATTATGTAGCTCTTAAGCAGTGCTTTCAATGCATTTCCAAAGTATTATGGCTTTTGAGGATCAAACCTGTCAAGTAAAATTATTTAAAATTATCATCCTGGTACTAGTGAAGAAAATATGCCTAATATTATACAGCAGTGGTGTAAAACAGTTCACAAGGTTCAGGACTTTTAAGATGTGGCTGAGCCACGTCATCTTAACTCTCAGCTTCCTTTGGCATATTAATCCAACATATTATGGCATTATTGTCAGTTTTATAATCTTGAATCTGGGTGTAAAAACTAAGCTACCAGGATGATGCTTTGCAAGACTTAATCTGATGTTGTCTGCAGAACACGAGAACAAGAAGAACAGAAATATCAATTTCTCAGCCAGTACTTGGTGTTCTTGACAAACTTCTGCCTCTGTAAACATTGAAACATTCAAAACTGGCTAGCACTCAGAATAACTTTATAATTTCTCCGTTGCTTCTCACTGTCTTGGAGATGTAAAAACTGGTAGAAATTCAGCCTAAACTGATCTGCTCGTCTTTGAAAAATCATATTTTTCTGTGAAAATCTGTAAAAACCAAAAATGATGAGCCTTAGTAACTTTAAAGTAATGGGCTCCCTGGGTCTGTGCAGCAGGATGTTCTGGGCTGTGCCAAGTCAGGTGACCCTCAGATCTTAAGCTGACTGACACAAATATAGAGTCAGACACTTTATCTGCTTTTATGTTGCTTTGTTGTAGCCTATGCCTGGCAGCAGCTTGTCATCAGTCCTCTCTTTAATTGGCTGAGACATTTACCTTTTTTCACTCATTTTAAATGTGTTATGTTGCGCTGGTCAGTGGACCTCATACTGTGCTGCCTCTGGCATTGGCTTGATTTGTCTGGCTCATCAAGGGTGGAGCATGGCTGGGAGAAGAAGAGTCTGTAAGGCAAGTGAGCTCAAACCTGCCAAGCATCTATGCCATCTCCTTATTTAGATGGCTTTTTGTCACTGTTAATTATCTTGCTTTCCTGCCGCAGCGCCACTGCAAAATAAAGAAGCAGGGGTTTAATGCCAACTGCTGCTCTTGTATTCTTTGCTCACGACAGCCTGAAGGGCCCAAAGCAATTTTTCTCCACTGTGGTTACTCAGATGAACAGTTTCAGAGAAAACCAGGTCAGTGTACTATGACTGTCTCT
>NW_026117989.1:0-37082 GCF_001640805.2 Lates calcarifer
GTGTCATTACAGATCCACATCCTTGGCACTAATAGAGTTAAAAGAAAAATAACTAGTTGTATAGACAAAAAGAAATATACAGTGAGAGTATTTATAGATTTTTTTTTTAAAGCATTTGATACCATTAATCATGTAATATTACTTAATAAAATAGAAAGGTATGGTATCAGAGGGGTTGTGTTGAATTGGTTGAAAAGCTATATAGGAAACAGATGTAGGTAGTCTAACAAGAAAACACAGCTGATATCAGTAACACACTCGAAAACTTGCCAACTCACCTGATGTTGCTAACTGTGTCTGCTCTCACTGATGTGAATTAAGTCACATGCTTTCTTTTTTTCCAGTCTTGAACATTCACATTTTTTAGCCCCTTTTTCTATTTTATTTTCTCCTTTCTCTTTCAGTCTCATATATCCTGCTTGCCTATAGTATGTGACGGAAAAACTGATAAAATTGTGAAAAGAAATTATTTATTGAGAGAGAAGGAAAACATCGAAAGTGTTATGAAGCACCTTGCGCTGAAAAAGGGAGGACTCAAGGATGCAGATTCACCAGGGCGTTTTATTGTCCACAGAAAACAAAGGGCCGAAAGGGCTGGGGAAGAACACAAAGAGGCCGCCAAAAGAGCGGTGGGTCTGGCAGGGTCTGGGTCCGAGACCAGAGCGGGGTCCGGGGAATGGCGCAGGTAGAAGGCAGATGAGGGAGGCCGGAGGACGGGCTGGAGCTCGAGAGCCAGGACGACCAGGCAGGGACCAGGGGAACTGGAGGAACACCACAGGAGAGACCACGTGAGCGACCTGGAGCACAGGGAGAGCACACAGGAGAGACAGGGGCGAGGAAACAGCCAGGGACACAAGGGAGGCACCAGCGGTGTGGAAACACACTAGGGACGAGGAACGGGGGAGCAGCTGGAGGAGTAAGACAGCCTGGAACTTCTGGCAGGATAAGAGGTGCACTGCTATGAAGAACGGGCGAGGAAGGGAAAACAGAGGGCAGGTTAAATAGGGAGAGTGATGAGGGGAAAGTAAAGACAGGTGTGGGAGGCTGCGCAGGTGTGCCTGGTCGTCACTACACAGAGAATTCAACCTCCGGCTCCGCCTCCCAGCCTGCAGCAAACGAGAAAAGAACACAAAACAGAAAATAATCCCTGAACCCACCCCGATGTGGCCCCAGCTGCCGCATCATGACAGTACCCCCCCCCTTAATGACTGCCTCTCGGCAGTCGCCAATGTCAGCTGGGCAACACCCGTGGTGCGGGCTTGGTCCGGATGTGTGGCGTGGAACTCCCTTATTAATGCTGGATCCAGGATAGCAGCGGTGGAACCCAGCTGCGCTCCTCCGGCCCATACCCCTCCCAGTCCACCAGGTACTGGAAGCCCCGTCCCCTCCGCTGGACATCAAGGAGGCGGTTGATAGTATATGCCGGTGCTCTGTCGATGATCTGCGGAGGGGGCGGAGCGGGGGCCGGAGGTTGCAGTGGGTCGCCGAGGTGGGGCTTGAGCTGGGACACATGGAAGACAGGGTGGACCTTCATGGAGGGGGAAGGTCCAGCTTGAGGGCCACCGGATTGACCACCTCCTCCTCCTGGAGGTGGCCTGCAGGGGAAGGTTCCTGGTGGACAGCCACACTGACTGTCCAACCTGGTACTGGGGAGCCAGGGTCCGGTGGCGATCAGCGGTCCGGCGGTTCTGTTCGGTGGTCCGGAGGAGCACCTGGCGAGTCCGATGCCAGGTGCAGCGACAGTGGCGGAGGTGATGCTGAATGGACGGGACCGCTATCTCCTCCTCCTGGGCCCGGGAACAGTGGGGGCAGGTAACCTAGTGAGGCTTCGAAGGGGGAGAGGCCGGTGGCAGCAGAGGTGTGGGTGCTGTGGGCATATTCAACCCAGGGAAGCTGCTCCAACCAGGAGGAGGGATCCGCTGCACAGACACACCTGAGCGTGGACTCGAGATGTTGATTAGCCCGCTCGGTCTGCCCGTTGGTTTGGGGATGGTAGCCCGAGGAAAGGCTCACTGTAGCTCCCAGCGCCCGGCAGAAGGCCCTCCAGACCCGGGAGGTGAACTGGGGTCCATGGTCGGAGACAATGTCCAAAGGGATACCATGGAGATGAAACACGTGGGTGACGAGGAGTTGGGCTGTCTCGGAAGCTGAGGGGAGCTTGGGGAGAGGGACAAAATGAACAGATTTAGAAAAGCGATCGATGATGGTGAGGATGATGATGTTACCATGGGAGCGGGGCAAACCAGAAAAAGTCCAAGGCTATGTGAGACCAGGGTCTGGAGGCACGGGCAGGGGGCGCAGGAGTCCAGCAGGTGGGTGGTGTGAGGCCTTTCCCCGGACACAGACCGAGCAAGCTGCCACAAAACGCTGAGCATCCTCTTCAATAGTGGGCCACCAGAAGAACCGCTGGAGGAGATGCAGGGTCCAGGAGAGTCCGGGGTGGCAGGACCAGCAGGAGGAGTGAGCCCAGTGGAGGACGGCGGAATGGGCTCCCTGGGGAACAAAAGCACAGTTAGGGGGACCGTTACCTGGGTCAGGGTCCGTGCAGAGTCCCTCCTGGATTTGGCTCTGGAGTTCCCAGGTAACAGCCCCGAGCACCCAGAAGGGCGACACGATGGTGGCTGGAGAGGGTGTATCTTCGTCGGGGAGAGTGCTGGCGGGACAGCGCATCAGGCTTAGCATTGCGGGTTCCTGGTCTGAAAGTCAATGTGAAATTAAAACGGGTGAAAAACAGCTGCCAGCATGCTGGCGGGAGTGGAGCCGCTTGGCGGACTGGATGTAGGAGAGATTTTTGTGGTCTGTCCACACTACGAATGGCTGTTCTGCCCCCTCCAGCCAGTGTCGCCACTCCTCCAGTGCCAACTTCACTGCCAGGAGCTCTCTGTTCCCCACATCATAGTTCCGCTCTGCCGGGGACAGTCGGCGGGAGAAGAAGGCGCAGGGGTGGAGTTTGCCGTTCTCCTCGGCTCGCTGGGACAGGACGGCCCCCACCCCGGAGTCTGAGGCGTCTACCTCTACTATAAACTGTCTAGAGGGATCAGGTTGGGTCAGGATAGGGGTGGTGGAAAATAGAGTTTTTAGTTTTACGAACGCCGCCTCGGCCGGGGGAGTCCAGTGAAAGGGCTTAGCAGGAGAGGTGAGCTGGGTGAGCGGGGAGGCGAGCTGTTGGAGCTTGCGCCAGGTGGAGGGGCGGGGCCACGCCACCACCGCCTTAACCTTCTCGGGGTCGGCCAGGATTTGTCCTGGCCCCACACAGAACCCCAGGAAGCTGACGGTGGTGGAGTGGAAGAGGCACTTCTCAACTTTTACAAACAGCTGATTCTCCAGGAGTCGCTGGAGGACAGAGCGGACATGGACCTGGTGGGCTTCAAGGGTGGGGGAAAACACGAGAATATCGTCAAGGTACACGAAGACGAAGTGATTGAGGAAGTCCCGGAGGACGTCATTAATCAGGTGCGGGGTGCGGGGTGCGTTGGTTAAGCCGAAGGGCATCACAAGGTACTCGAAGTGGCTGAGGGGGGTATTAAACCCCGTTTTCCACTCGTCCTCCTCCCGAATTTGGACCAGATGGTATGTGTTGTTTAGTAAAATATGAAACGGCCTTCGAGCTCCTCCAAGGAGGGGAATTCAGGAGGGGGAGCGGATACTTATTACGCACGGTGATGCGGTTCAAACCCCTGTAGTCTATGCATGGCCGAAGAGAGCCACCCTTCTTCCCCACGAAGAAGAACCCGGCCCCCAGAGGGGAAGAAGAGGGCTGGATGAGACCCGCGGTGAGAGACTCTCAGATATACTGCTCCATTGACTCCCTCTCGGGCCGCGACAAGCTGTACAGCTTGCTGGAGGGGAATGACGCGTCCGGGAGGAGGTCAATGGAGCAATCGCACGGCCGGTGAGGGGGGAGTGATGTGGCACGGTGCTTGCAGAAGACGGGTGCGAGGTTGTGATACTCGGGGGGCACAGAGCTGAGGTCAGAGGAATCCGGAACTGGAGCGGCCACGCCAGGTGCCGGTGGAACTGTGGACTGTAAACAGACAGCGTGGCACATGGCGCTCCAGCCCAGCACCCGACCCCCCCGCCAGTCTATGTGGGGATTGTGGAGCTGGAACCAAGGGAACCCCAGGATCACCAAAGTGGAGGAAGTGGAGAGGATAAAAAAACGGAGGTGTTCGCAGTGATTGCCAGAAACTATAACTTATAGAGGAGGAGTGCAATGGGTGACGTGGGTGAGGCGGTGACCATCAAGTGCGGTGACGACTAGAGGAACTTCCAGGGGTTCGGGGGGTATGCGATTCTTAGCGCACCAGGCCGCCTCCACAAAATTCCCATCAGCTCTGGAGTCTAGAAGAGCAGAGACAGATAAGGAAGACTGGGCAAAATTAATAGTGAGGGGCAGGACCAACCGGGATTTATTCTTGCTAAGAGTATTGCTCACCACTAACCTCGGCACTAGGGGTGAGCCCGGCCTTTTGGGCAACATTGCCAGCGTGATCGGGCAAGTCGAACACCGCTCGGAACAGAGTCAGGAAGTCGTTGAGGGAGCGAGTGCTCCAGGATCTCTGGGAGTCCTCTGCCTCTGCCCAGGCGAGGGCGCGTCCCTGTAGCAGCCCGACCACATAGCTGATCTTTTTGTGCTCGGTGTCATAACACAGCGGCTTGAGGGCGAAGACGTTTTGGCACTGGAGCAGGAAGCCTCGACAATTCCCTAGGGTGCCGTCGTAGACCTTGGGGTGAGGTAGACGGGGTTCAGGGGAGCGTGGAGCAGTGGCCACGGTCGAGGCTGGGGGAGGCTGCGCAGGTGTGCCTGGTTGTCACTACACAGAGAATTCAACCTCCGGCTCCGCCTCCCAGCCTGCAGCAAACGAGAAAAGAACACAAAACAGAAAATAATCCCTGAACCCACCCCGATGCGGCCCCAGCTGCCGCATCATGACAGAAAGCAAAACCCTGTGTTCAAATATTACCAAGAACAACAATAGATCTACAGACAACACCAGTACAACTCCACCTACAGAGACTACTAAACAATCTCCCATCTTCCAAACTCCATCAGTCAGCATGGAAAGGAGATACAACCTGAGAGAGATTTTCTCTTTCAACTGCAGGTGGATGCTGGGGGTGGTGGTGGGGCTGTGAATATGGTAGATGATTGTGGTAAGTGAGGCTACATTTATTTAACCCTTGTACGACCTAGGGGACATTTTTGTCTGTTTCATTTTTGATTTTTTTTTTTTTTTTTATTATTTTGGCTGTGATAATGCAAAAGGCACAAATTTTGCCAAAGGTGTATATTTTTTATTTTTATTTTATTTATAATTTCAACCTCAGTTCCTACAGTATGCCTATACTACAGTGTGTAAACAAGCTTGTTACATAGAACCAACATCAAGTGGTTCTCATGGCATCATTTTTGGTGATAATCCATGAAAGTCTATGGTAGATGATTGTGTGTCATCATGTAAACAAACATTTAAAGCATTTAAAGGGTTAGAATCTAGACACTTAATGAATATTTGTTAGTTATGATCAGGACTGACGTTGGTTAAAAAAAAAATTACTCAGTGAAAGTGGAAAATAATGTTTATAGGTAATATATTTATAGCATTTTTTTTTTCACTTTGGCATTTTGTTCTCTAATGAACTCAGTGTAACTTTTTTTTAAAAACACACTCAAGGGTTAGTAAAAGGACCTGAGTACGTGTAAAACACTTAACAATCTCCAGTTATCAAGCCACCAGCACAATGTGCCTCCTGCAGGAGCGTCTCCCAGCTCAGACACTTGCCTGAGACAAGCCCCCCTCTAGGCTGAGGAGCCTAACATGGAGCTGGCAGCTGAGAACAGCAGCAGCTTGCTGCAAATAGAGCTGAGCGTGGCCAAACTACAGCTGCAAAAGGCTCTGGAGGCTCTAGACCAACCTCTGGGTGCTCTGGGTGATGAAATATGAGGAGGTGTGTCATGATCTTGTATTAACAGACCCCAGAGCAGACACAGAATTTTCCACAGACACAGATAAATTTCAAAAGTCTTTGCTGCAAAAACTGGCAGAAAAAAGTCTGTGTCTCCCTTTGTCCTGTGCTAGTCCGTCTTGTTTGTTCAGAGAGCCAAGCCAGCCTGCACCTCGAGCCCCAGTCACGCCAGGTTTTTGATCCCTTGTGTTTGCCTTGTCTTGCCTTGTTTGTTTAGCAGTTTTTGCCTCCTTGCGAGCGATTTTTTTATTTTTTTTTTATTTTTTATTTTTTTGTTGTTGTTGCTTTGCCAAATAAAGATTGTTTATTTTGTACTTTGAGTCTGAGTCGTGCGTTTGGGTTCCCGTCCTAGTTCAGTCCTGACATTACGAACTAGCCAGTATGAACCCAGCCGACTCAGACCAGCTAACGGCAGCCATTCGCTCCCAGAATGCTTGCCTGAATCAGCAGGAGGACCAGATTCTCCTGAACAGTTTTCCGGTGAGTCTGGAGGATGACAACCATTTCTCATAGACTGTGAAATGCATTATGAACACTCGCCATTAGCCTTCCCCACAGAGCGATCCAAAGTGGCGTTTATGATCTCTCATCTCACCGGAAGGGCGAGGGTGTGGACCATGGCTGAGTGGTCTCGAGACTCTTCAAACTGTGGATCCTTCAAGGACTTCAAGCAGGCTCTCAGGAGGGCCTTTGATCCCCTGTCATCGGGCCGAAAAAAGGCATGGGAGCTGAGCTGCATCAAGCAACGTATGGACTCTGTGAGTGATTTTGCCATCCGCTTTCGCACCCTCACTACTGACAGCGGGTGGAATCGCACGGCCCTTTATGATATATTTTTAAAGGGTCTCTCTGACCAGATTCAAGACTTATTAGTGCCCATTGACCTGCCATCAGACTTGGACTCATTAATCACCCTAGCTATCAGGACTAACGATCGATTACAGAACCATCAACGGAGCTGCAACCGAGTGACGTCACAAGCTGGCCATCGTCAGGGACCCGCTGCAGCCCCTACATCCAGCGGACACCGTTCCTTGCATCTCCCATCACCACCCCCACGGAGAAAGGTTCCCTCTGAGGAGGCAGCAGAGCCCATGTAGCTGGGACGAGCCAAGATGTCCCCTGAGGAGTACTGTCGGCGTCTGCAGGAGGGCAGATGCTTCTACTGCGGGAAGCAGGGCCACCTTCTAGCTGCTTGTCTGGCAAAAAGGGCAGGCTCGCCAGTAGAGGGGAGGGTTCTGGCGAGCCATTTTCTCCCTGCTGATCCTTCCCCACGAATTCCCACAGAAGTCAAGGTAAAGCACCATAAGACCACAGTCCATCTAGGGGCACTTATTGATTCAGGTGCAGATGAGAGCCTCATCGATTGGAATCTGGCCACTAAATTGAACCTGAAATTGGAACCATTATCCTGACCCATTGAGGCCAGTGCCCTAGATGGGAGCTCGCTGTTTCAAGTCACTCACGTGACTGAGCCACTGTCTGTGATAATTGGTAATCATCATGAACTCATGCGTTTTCATTTGTATCACTCCACCCAGCATTCCCTCATTTTGGGCTTCCCACGGTTAAAAGAACATAACCCTCATATTGACTGGGGAAGTGGGAGGGTGGTTAGCTGGGGCAGGAATTCTATGGACACTTGTTTAAAGTCGTGTCATGACTCAAGCGTGAAATCTGTGTTCAATATTGTTTCGGTCAACTGTGACACCAACTCTGACACTCCCGACCTGACTCGGGTGCCTCACTGTTACCATGATTTGAGTGAGGTCTTTAGCAAGGGTAAGGCCACTTCTCTCCCCCCCAACAGACCATATGACTGCCCCATTGACTTGATTCCTGGGGCCCCCATTCCTAAGGGGAGACTGTACTCCATCTCTGGTCCTAAAAGAAAGGCCATGACAGAGTATATTGAGTCCTCCTTAAGAGCAGGACTCATTCGCCCCTCTTCCTCCCCAGCTGGGGCAGCGTTTTTCTTTGTGGGGAAGAAAGATGGTTCTCTTCGACCGTGCATAGACTATGGCCCACTCAATGACATTACCATCAAGAATCGGTACCCTCTGCCACTCATGTCATCAGCGTTTGATCAGCTTCAACAGGCCCAAATATTCACCAAACTGGACCTAAGAAATGCCTATCACCTGGTTCCCATCCGAGAGGGGGATGAGTGGAAGACTGGCTTCAACACCCCCAGTAGCCATTATGAATATTTGGTGATGCCTTTTGGGTTGACTAATGCTCCTGCTGTCTTCCAAAACATGATCAATGATGTGCTTAGAGACTTTCTGAATCACTTTGTGTATTTGGATGACATCCTCATCTATTCCCCTGACTCAGACACTCTTGTGCACCATGTACGTCAAGTTCTCCAGCAATTGCTGGGGAACCAACTGTATGTTAAAGCAGAAAAGAGTGAGTTTCATGCCGACACGGTGTCTTTCCTTGGTTTCATAGCTCCTGGGAAGGTGCAAATGGACCAGGCTAAAGTTCGCGCTGTGGCTCAGTGGCCTACACCTGATAGCCATAAAAAGGTTCAGCAGTTCTTGGGATTTGCTAACTTTTACAGACGGTTTATCAGAAACTTCAGCACCATAGCTGCACCTCTCCATGTTCTCACGTCTCCACAGACCCAGTTCCACTGGTCCGTTCAAGCTGAAGAGGCCTTCCAGCAGCTCAAAGCCAGGTTCACCACCGCCCCCATCCTCACCGTTCCCGATCCCAGCCGACAATTTGTGGTAGAGGTGGACGCTTCCAATAATGGGGTGAGTGCAGTTCTCTCGCAGCGCTCCGAGAAGGACAACAAGCTCTCATGGAAGCTTTCACCAGCTGAGAGGAACTATGATGTTGGGAACCGTGAGTTGTTGAAAATAGCCCTGGAAGAATGGAGACATTGGTTAGAGGGTGCTCAGCACTCTTTCATCGTGTGGACTGACCACAAGAACCTTGAGCACTGCTAAGACGAGAGCACAGGCGCCCTCGAAAAAACTAAACAAACAAAACACTAAACACAAAACAAAACTCACCAGTTTTCTAGACTACTGCTAATTTCCATGTCAAGTTAGTGGAGTGGGCACTAGGGCGCTCTCATTGTCACATCAACTTGCTGCTGAGAGTCATACAGGTTGTGTGTCCGAAGAGGCAAGGGGGAGGGGGGTGGGGGATAAACTTGATGCCAGGTCAGGTCAACACAAACTGCTTCCAAATAAATTGTATTTCATAATTAACATAGACCCATATGCCTACATGTAATTGGAAAAAAAAAAAAAAAAAAAATCATCTACGTAAATTTGTTTATGTCCCGTGACTCCGGACTCCAGTTGATTGACGGGTGAACGGATGGTGTTGGCAAAAGGTAATGCGAAAGGTCATGTTATGATGATATTTTTTTTTTTTTTTTTTGCTTTCTTCAGGGATTTCTCAAGCATGTGCAATTTATATTCTGTATTTTATTTATTGATTTTGTTTTTTCTTTGTTCTAGTTACGTTTTTGAATTTAAGATTATAAGTAGTAAAATAATATAAATAAATGTATTGTTGTGTTGGGGGCGGGGTTTGGGGGTAAGTCTTTTTTTTGTGGGTGTCAAAAGAACCATCCACGCCACTTCCCAGAGGTTTTGGTGGCAGTTCAGGAGTACGTGGAGGCATGTTCCGTCTGCGTCAAGCCTTCCTCCAGAGCTCAGATGGGGCTGCTCCAACCACTTCCTGTACCCACACGTCCTTGGGCTGAGATTTCTGTGGACTTCGTCACGGGGCTCCCGGTCTCTGAAGGTAACACCACCATTCTCACGGTGGTGGACTGTTTTTCTAAGATGACTCATTTCATTGCTTTGCCCAAGTTGCCCTCAGCTAGAGACTGCAGACATCATGATGACGCAGGTATTTCACATCCATGGTTTTCCCAAAGACATTGTTTCAGACCAGGGGCCCCAGTTTGTCTCCAGATTCTGGAAGGAGTTCTGCAAGCTGATCGGCGCCTCCGTCAGCCTCACCTCTTGGTATGATCCGGAGTCGAACGGCCAGACAGAACGCCTCAACCAGGAGCTGAAGACCTGTCTTCGTTGCCTGGTGTCGCAGGGCAGACAGTTCCTGGTGGACTGGGAGGGTTACGGTTACAGCCCCACCACTTTTGCTGAAGCAAAAGCAGCTGGTTCTATGTAACAAGCTTGTTTACACACTGTAGTATAGGCATACTGTAGGAACTGAGGTTGACATTATAAATAAAATAAAAATACTGTATACACATTTGGCAAAATTTGTGCCTTTTGCATTTTCACAGCAGAAATGATAACAAAAACCAAAAAATGAAACAGACTAAAATGTCCCCTAGGTCGTACAAGGGTTAAATAAATGTAGCCTCACTTACTACAATCATCTACCATATTCCCAGCCCCACCACTTTTGCTTTCATCTTCAGATGAAAGTCAGACTTTCTGACCCAGTTGATACTTGTGAACTGCTAACCGGCAGTTCCTAGCCACAGATCTCAGGAGAGCCACTCGGGCCTCCTTCCACTCTCCAGCAGCGGCAGAGGTAAGCCTGGACTGACAGCACAGCAACTTCCTCCTCCTGAGATGGGAAGAGAGGTGGTTGAGAAGGGGACATACCGGTAGCAGAACTGGTGAGTGAGTTGTGGGTGTTTCAATCCAGGGTAACTGGGCACTCCAGGAAGCCAGCTGGTGGGTGCACATGCATCGGAGGGCAGCCTCCAGGTCCTGTTTAGCCCGTTCTGTCTGTCCATTTGACTGGGAGTGATATCCAGATCCAAGAGAGGCTTGTGGATGCCCCCCAGTGCCTTGCAAAATCCTTTCCAGACTTGGGAGGTGAACTGAGGTCCTCTATCTAAAACAATATCCTGGGGAATACCATGGAGATTGAATACATGCAAGGCAGAAGGAAGTTTAAGGAGTGGAATAAAATAAACTGCTTTGGAGAACCAATCAACAGCTGATAATATGGTTGTGATGAAGGCAGGCCATCAGATTCCCCATTGTAGGACTTGAGATCTAAGGGGCTCAGGAACAGATGGTTAGGAGGGCCATTACCTGGGTCAGGGTGGTCCCTGAGGGCCCCCTTAACCTGTTGTTCAGCGTCCCATTGAGGTGCTGCCACAACACAGGAAGGTGGAAGGATGGTTTCAGGTGGGTTGCTGGCTTAGTGTCATTCAGTTTGGCGGGAGAGGGCGTAGGGTCTAACACTGCAAGAGCCAAGTTTGAAGGTTAAAGAAAAATTGACCAAAGAAAAGGGCTCACGTGGCTTGATGTGAGTTGAGTCTTCTGGCAGACTGTAGGTAGGTAAGGTTCTTCTTCTTTGTCCTTCTTCTTCTGATCAGTACCATGAATGGCACCTCAGCCCCCTCCAAAAAGTGCCGCCACTCCTCCAGGGCCAAAAACACCACAAGCAGCTCTCTGTTTCACACATCAGAATTTTGTTCTGCTGGGGAGAGGCGGCAGAAGAAAAAGGCAGAGGAATCTAACTTATTGTCAGCTGCATACTGAGAGAGGACAGCTCCTACCCTAGAATCAGACTTAGATTTAGACTAGACTTTATTGATCTCTTGGGATGACTCCCTCAGGGAAATTAAGTTTCCAGCAGCTTATATGGACAGAAGCAGCACACAGGACAATTTGCAAACAACAACAGCAACTGCTTGCAAACAGGTATAGAGAATAGAATAAAGAAATAAACAATAAACAGTAAACTTTTAATAGGATAAAAATTACACTGTAAACTTCTAACTTAATATACAAACTATAAATAGAATAAGATAAGAATGAGATAGGATAAATAAATATGGTTTTAGAGGCATCCACCTCTAAAACAAATTGCTTGGCTGGGTCAGGATGGATAAGCACAGGTGCAGACAGGAACATGGTCTTAAGCTCTGCTTCTGGTGTCCAGAGAAATGGTTTGGATGTGGAGGTTAGTTGAGTGAGGGGGGCCGCCACCTTAATAAAGTCTCTAATGAAGCAGTGGTAAAAGTTTGCCAACCCCCAGAAACCGCTCTATGGTTCTTTGGGGGGTCCACCACATCCAGGCAAGCCTAATCTCTTGGCAATTTGGGACACTTGATGAGAAAATGGCTGGACTCACTGCAATAGATGCATAGTCCCGCCTGAAGTCTCCTCTGCCACTCTGCAGGGGTGAGACGGGCATGGCCAGGATGCCAGCTGGGGTAGACTCAGCAGGAGGGGTAAGAGATGCAAACCATGGTCTTTAGTGCTGCAGTCTTATGTTTGTACACAATTCTACACCCTTATCTCCTTCTGAAAAGGTTTTGTGGTACTTAAGACTATTTCCACCTTTGTTACTTGGGTACAGACAGAGGACAGTCAATATATACAAATGTAAAAATTGTGGAAAAAAAATCCTCCTGGGTTGTATAATTGTACATTGTTCAGAGGCAAGGCAGAAAGTCAGTAAAAACAGATAGGAACAGATAGGAAACATCAACAGAGAGTATATGCCAACATAAAGTACGGTAAGTGTAAGTAAGGTTCCAGAGATAGTATGAGTATTGACAAACTGTGCCAAAAACACTTAAAATAAATTGGATGGACTAACAGGAATTCAGCAACAGTTTGGGATTTCCCATCAGTTCCAAGGCTGGGCTGTGGATGGATGGTGATGGAGCCTTAGCAGGGGTGGTTGAGAAAGTTGAAGGCTCTTGGGAGGAAGTATATGATTATCATTATCAGTATTATTTCCCAAAGGTACGTTTCTTGAGCAGCTTTCCTAGGTGTGCTGGACAGCAAGTCTGCCAATTGTCTGTATTGTGTGGCCCCTTCATGGAAGCCATTTGACAGCTAATCATTCGCTCAGTGGTGCAGACAATATGCTGGAGTTTTTGGATTACAAAGAAGCAGAGAAACAGAGAAAACAGTCAGGAATGCAAGTGCATTATTGGGATAGAAAACATAATTCTCCAATGCTTCTATATAAACATTTTCACTGTTTAGAAATACAGCCACTTGCTGGAAGCCCATGAAATTATTGCTGAGCTGTCTGTATTTATTCCTGCAGTTTTAGTGTGAAACCACCATCACATAGAGAGTCTCTGTTGGTTGGGAGACTCTAGAGATACTTTCCTGTGGTTTCATGATTAGAAAAGGATGTTGTCTACACATTAAGTTAATAGAACAAGACTGTAGTTTGTGGTGATGTTGCATTATACCAACAGGAGTTTCATTTTTTTCGCCTTTCTGTGTAACGTAACCATAAACTACATCCACTGTAGCCAGCATGTCAGAGCAGATTTAGAGGTGAGGATGAATGTGTAGAGGATGGAGAAAAGGTAAGCAGACTGCAGCTTTAGTGGGGAGAAGCACGAGGGATGACACAGCCATACTAATGCACATTCAGAAAGCTATAATTCCCTGCCTCACCATCACTGCACACACACACACACACACACAGATAAATGTATACACATTCACATTCATGGTGTGACAGGCGTGAAAGTCAGCTGTCTGCCTCTAAGACATTCAAGAGGAATAAACCTTTCTTGTGCAAACAGTGGCACAGGGGAAAAAAAGGAGAGAATGAAAGGAGTAGTGTGAGGAATATAGTAACAGAGGGTGAAAGCTAGAGTTGAATGTTGGGAATTGAAATCCTGGTTCTGGTTAAGCACAAACACAGTCTATTTCAACTAATAACACACACATCATTGTATTGTTTTGTCCATATTGAATGCATCATTCAACATTACATGGTCGTAAAAATATATGGACCCCTAGACTAATGACAACAACAAAAGCAAATTGGAGTCAGATGCCACTGCTCTCCAAAAGAAACATTGCTGCATGCCTGAAGAGCCCTTGATGATGCAACGCTCGACTGATAAAATTAAGGCTGCATTGTCTGGGAAGAACATATGTATAGTGTAAAAAAAGCACTGCATGCCAACATGAAAATATCATTCCAATGGTGAAGAGGGGTGTAGGAAGCCTCATGATTTGGAGTTGGTTTGCTAATTCTGGGCATGGACAGCTTGCAATCATTGAAGGGAATATGAATATGTCAGGGTGGCTGTCCGCTGTCATAGACGCTGGAAGATGCACCAGGACAATGGCCCCAAATATCAAGGTGAATCTCCTACAGAATGACTTTAAACAAAGAAAGTCTCATCACCCAGTCTTTAACCAAACAGAAATATTGTTGAATTACTTCAAGACAGCCATTTACATCAGGGATCTTAAGTAAATGGCTGAGCTGCAGCAGTTCTGTGAGGAAAAATAGTCTAAAGTACCTCCAGAACTTTGTGCAGGTCTGATCCACAGCTACCAGAAGTACATCTTTGAGGTTGTTGTTGTTGTTTTTTGCCAAAGGAGGTTCAAGCCACTGTTAATTCCAAGGGTTCACTTACTTTTTGAATGTTTAATGGGCATGTTAAATAAAGACTCAGAAGATTAGATCACATTTTATGACCAACCAATGCAATGAAACAAGTCATTCCAAAGGGTACACATACTTTTATTTTATTTAGTTACACGTGTCAACAATCATTAGATGAGTTGCCATGAAATTTGGTTCACACATCCATGTCCTTTGTGTGTGTAGTAGGGCTGGACACCCTGTTAGCATGTATGGCTACTTTTATGGCTTTTGTGCTTGAATGTACTCAAGCCTACTGTATGTACTGGGATGAATACACAGTGACTCAAGGCAATAGGATTTTGGGATTTAAATTATTTTTAAAAATATAAATTATTTTTATTATCCCATATATCCCATAATATCCTATCCCATGGCACTGGTGCAGTAAGAACAGTGTATCTGGCAACCATAAAAAACTGCTGCAATGAATTCAAACTGGGTAATAGTCACTGTGAAAGCACATCCACTCAAGTGCTTGTTTCTGACACTGACAGACTCTATAAGTGTCTAACAGTGTTATGGACACAGCGATAGACCCTTTTTTCTTAAAGAGTAAAATCATTTTTGTTTAACCACAAACATTGCTATATATCAGTGTTAGACTCCAATGACAACTATATTACTGCCTCACAGTTTTGTGCAGTCCAGCAGTTAATTAGCATGATTCTTAAGCTACTGAGTTATCACTAACTCAGTTACTTGAGCCACTGAGTCAGTCACAGTGACCTTGATCTTTGACCTTTGATCACCAAAATCTAATCATTTCCATTCTTGGGGCCAAGTGAAAGTTTGTACCAAATTTGAGGAAATTCCCTCATGATGTTACTGAGATACTGCATTCTTGAGAATGGGATGGTAAAACAGTTATTTTACCTTGCAGAACATCGCTGAGTATAGCTGCCTAAATCAGTTTGTTTGTGTTACTGTGTGACATTCAGTGATGGAAGAAGTATTCAGATTATTCACAGCACTATGTATGGCAGTATTGGCACATACTCTGAGAGATATAAAATCAACAATATAAATTACATTATTTTCTGAATTTTAGGTTTGCTGAAAAGACAAGTACATTTAAAGCCATAAGAAAACACTGAATTCTAGTCATGGGTGGGTTTAGAGAGTTGGGGCAGCCAGACTGAGGCATAGATTCTAAGAAGGTGGGCACATTTGTAAAATGAGTAAAAATGTGTTCATATTCAAAGGCCTTGTTATTGGCAATTTATTTAGTGAATTAAATGAATGCTAAATAAACAAATGAAACTATATAGATAAGAAATTATGGCAGTTTTGTAACTCAAAATAGCCTATAGTCATGAACAGACATGAAAACACAACTTTGTAGTGATTTTGCAACTCTTTAGTTGTTTTGCATAATTTTGTTGTTGTTTTGGATTATTTTGTGGACATTTTGCATCTTCTTGTAGCCATTTTACATTGTTTTGTGATTGCTTACATTACTTTGTGTACAGTTTGCATTCCTTAGTGGTCACTCCACATCTCTGTTATTCTGTGTCACTTTATGGTCATGTTACGTCACTGCAGTCTTTTGTGCTTCTTTGTGGGTGTTTCACTTTTTGTGAAAGAACCACAAATAATTACTTAATGTAAAAAAAAAAAAAAATCTTACCACTTTTCACTGCTGATCTATAATGTGCCTATGCCAGGAAGTCAAATATAGCAGCATAGCAATGTCATTCAGGTCCAATGCAAATCAAGTGCTTTCTGTCTCAGCTCCACAAATTACTCTACAGTATCTGGCTGGGAGACTCAGCACAAAGTTCCCTGCAATTCCCAAGAGTCCAATTTTAGGCCACCACATTAACAAAAGTACAGCTGTCATCACTTTTCATAAAAGCGCCTCTGCAAATCTCTTTGATTTATTGAATGATATTTCAATTTGAAGTCTAAATTGTAAAAAATATGCAGATTATTTCAGAGCTAAATTTAATTTGAGAGTAGTTAATCACTCAAACAGGAGTTAGAATGTTTGGTTTGATATATTTAACATCAAGCAGGAACCATTTAAGAGATTAATGGGAAAACTGGGCTATATCTCTGAGTGGTGATGAAGACATACTGAGAAGAGAGTCATTAATTATCAACTATAAACTCAAGCACTCATGCTCATGGACTTTACTCATTGTGCTCTGTAACATGTCTACTAGTGTTAAGCAGGTTTAAAAGCTTGTATATTTGTTCTGTATTTTATTTATTGAGGTGCAACAAGTCTTCCTCGCTCAGTCATACATCAGGCAGGGTGGTTACATGAATATCAATATGATGTGCCCATCACCCCCTACGGATTGTTCTGGAGAACAACACTTATAGACTTGAAATATAGAATAGCTAATCAACTGGACAAACTGACAAGTTCAAGTGGTACTGATTTTTACCGTACTTATGGACCTTAATAATGGCACATCTTTCTGACATAGTGAATTGCTACCTGCTTGTTTGGAGTCTTTCAGTCAATTCACTCCCCGAGATGTTAAACGTAATGAGAATATTTGTGATTTCAGTGGCATTGAGTAACTTACAATTTTATATAATTTTGGAATAATCACTTTTCTACAACAATATACAGGCCCAAAGTGGATGAAACAAATCTGATGTCAAACTTGGCTGATTGCCAATGAATCACATAGGAGCACACATGTAGTCTTCCTTATGAAATGCCCTCGTGGCTTTTCCTAGGTGGGCAAGATAACAAGGGAATTGAGAAATTGAGTCTTTGTCTTGTTATTATGAATACACATAGATATCATATCAACAGGGCTGAAACCCGTCTTTTCTTTCTGCTGCTGTGCATCAGCCTATTTCGCTGACTGCCACTGGTTCACTGCAATTTGACTGGCTATTTGCCAAGTACTGTTGTTATCATTTGCTTGTAGTTGGCAACAAAATAGATTATCTTCTAGAGCAGAAATTTGAAAACTGGAGATTAAATGAAACCAACCACAGGATTATGTTGGAATCCAAACCATTGGTAGAAATATTTTGGATTCAGCGTGGGGTGGTTCTCCATGAAAAAATGTCTTGCTGCTAGCTTGTCAAAGAAGGAGCTGACTTACGTGAATAACACTGGTACGGATTGTGAATACAAATTTGCCATCCATTACCCATCACTCATGAGACAATAAGGAACATCTATCTCTCTATCTTGCTCAGCACAGAAAGTAGAGTTCCCCATGTTGACAGCACATACAAAGGGCATATACAATTGAACAGCATGGGAGCAAATTGAGGAAATGGAATGAGGATTTTTTTCTACAAATGACATCTACAGGTGACAAATGCAATGTAAAACCAAATGTCTTAGTAAGGCATTATTTCACCACAAGTCTTAAAAACAGCTTTAATGTGTCTTGATATAGATCATATTATATTTACTCTATGTATCTAAGCATTCATTCCAGTTCTTTGTTCAGGGTTGTCCCTCAGTTTGTCACCTGTCTGTATGTGCCCTGTTTAAGTGGAAGTTTAAGTCACTAAAAGTGCATTTGATCTATTCTTTCTTAGATCCTACAAAATACCCTGTTCTTAGACTGTTTAAAGCTCTTAAAGGCCAATGGGTGGTGTGCTCTGGGTAACTGAGCTATCTTCTCAATTGCCACTGACTAATGCTGTGTGAGTGGTGCTGCTGTTGCACTGATTAACAAGTAGTGAGACAAGTCAAACTGAGGTGAACTATTGAATCACTGCACTGTAATTATTATTTATAATTATTTAAAAAAATCATTTTACAAGCTAAAATATAATTGTGTATAATTTGTGAGATCATTTTTTACAACTATTTTGTCTCTCCATATATTTAGTTATTAACGCACAGGAACCATCACTGAAGATGTTCATTTTTAATGATTTTATGACTCTAAGGATGGTGGATGATTGGATGGTCAGTTAGTTAGTCCACTACACTGGTACAGGCTCAAAGACTGCATCTTAACAACTATTTGGTGTCATGAAATTTTGTAAAGATATTAATGGCTTCCCACTGGATGGAGCCTACTGATTTGAGTGATCCCATGACTTTTCCTGTAGCACCACTGTTAGAGGGACTTTTTTTCTTTTTAGTGAAATATCTTGACAACAACTGGATGCGTGATGCTGCACTGAAATTTTGACCATCAGATCATAATTTTGATTTGGTTTATGAACAAACACCTGTAAAAGTAATGGCATTCCCATCAGCCTCAGCTTTACTTCGTGTTTGTAAATGTTAGTATGGTAAGAATGTTACCATGTAAAGAAGGTCAGCATGTTATCGTTGTTATTATGAGCAAGTTAGCATGCATCTAGCTCACAGCACTGCTGTGGCTGAAGACAGGCTCAGTGTGGCTGTAGACTCTTACTTGTTTAATAAAGTTACTGTTTGGGCCAATGGTTTTAGATTTCTATAATGGATTAATGATAAACAAATCCTTCATTATTTATCCTTCTCTTACTGTATCTACGCATTGTTGTTTAATGCTTCTGTGGCACGTGCTGCCATTTTATAACTAGTTAATGGAAAAGAATGTAATACATTATTTTTGCAACCAAACATCAAATCTGTATGCTTTTCCTATGGAAATCAACCCAGGTTTAACCAGTACTTGATTGTATCCAACTTGCAGGGTCCATTAATTGTTCTCCATGACCTTTTCACTTGGATGTAAAATGATACAGCGTTTAGAGACAAACCAGAATAGGTGGTCTTTTATCTGAAACTCTGGAATATGAATCTGAGATCACCTCCTCTGTTTACCTTGACTTTTTACAGATAATAACATAAAGTTCTTCAGTCATCTTTTTGCTTTTACAGACAGCCTTAATAATTACCTGTTCCAGCCCAAGGACGCTATCAAACATTACTTGAACCCTGGTCTTTTCCTGAGGCCCAGCAAGACCTTCACTTTCATTCCAACATTTCCACATAGAAAGCCTTGTCTTCCTGGTAGCATTGCCATTTAGAATGACAGGGTTTTTATCTCGCCTATTTGTGAGGTGCAGCAGTTTACAAAGAAAAATGTCTTGTAAGTGTGATGGTGCTGCAGGTTAGAGTGAAAAATCTTTTCTAAAAGTGCTTCACTGATAAAACAGCAACTTCACTGAAAACTCAAAGATGTAGGAGAGCTGTCTAAAGCATTGCTGTTTTATTTTCATGTAACATTAAGTCTGTTTTGTACAGCAAATCTTATAAGATGAGCCAAAAGATAATGAAACGAATGAATGAATCAAATACTTGAAATAAGTATTGGCATTTTAGACCATTGTCCAACCTGTGCTGCCCAGCTTTCATTGGCCATTCATCTGAGCTGATTGTCCGATTAGCTTGCAGCACAGGGGGCCACAGCTCTCATCCTTTCCATCAGAGCAAACACTTGTCAACACAGAGGCCTTTTCAAATCATCCACCCGCAAACTGATTTAATTAAGCCCTTTTTGCAGCCAGGCATGGCCCCACATAATCAGCTCGATACTGTCTCAGAGAGATGGTTTCTGGCAAAATACAAGTGAGATGCCAAAATGACAAGGATGTTTTGGCACTGCTTCCCTGGCAGTCCTACTTAAGTCTTCTTATTATGAAGAGTGTCATCTCACCAGAGATCCAGATGTATGCTGCTTTCAGGATATTTTAGCAGTCATTTCCCGCTGTATAATACATACTCATTAGACTGGAATCCACATTAAATAAATTCAGGTGAGAGGATCTGCATAGTTATCTCAACAAGCTAATCTGAGAGCACAGAACTGATGCTACAGTAGTTTCATAATTAACCAACAGTGTTTCATGGCCACTAACCCTCTGTTCATATAAAGTCAAAGTGGCACACTTTTTTGCCTCATCAGCTTGAAGCTTGCAGGTGTGTTTAGAGCTCTGACTGGACAGTTATTTCCTCATCTTCCCTGTTGCCATCCTATGGCTATGGTTAGTGATGTGTTTCCATGTGTTGTTTTTTGTAATTCCTCTTTTATCATAGACAATCAGGATATCATTAACTGTAATAATCAGCTTTTCCTGTTACTTTTACATACTGAGTGGAGTTGAAAAGAACTGTACATCCATTTGCTGGGGAAACTGATGATTGCAAGTGGTTACCACTCCACAGAATAAGGGGACATTTCTATCCATCCATTTTCGGCTGCTTATTAGGAGTTGGTTCACAGTGGCAGGAGGTTAGGCAAGGTAGTAAAAATGAACCCAGCCACCTTATGGAGGAACGTCATTTCGGCTGTTTGAATTTGTAATTTTATTCTTTCCGTCTTTACTCAAAGTTCATGACGACAGATGAGGTTTAGAACATATATCAACTGGTACATTGTAAGCTTTGTCTTCTGGCTTAGCTCCCTCATCACCACCAAGGTCCAGTGCAATGTTGTTGATGCTGCGCCAGCCACCTGTTGATCTCACTCATGAACAAGATACGTAGACTGCCTCCATAAAGTTTAAAACTTTCTCGTCCCCTGACAGGTTTCCAAGTGATGTTACCAGTGAGATGCATATAGAGCAAATGAGAGTGACTGAGAGTTTATATCATTATCCCAAGGACAGGAAAACTGTAACTGCAGTTAGCTGCCCCAGTCATGGAATCAGAGCCCTAGGTTTTATGAAGGCATTTGTCAGACTCAGTTATAGATGCTTTGCTGCATCATGGCTCTGGGTGGGAAATGCATCATCTTGTTACACTTAACCATCTATCCATTATTTATAGTACTTGTCCTTTGAGGGTCACAGGGAGCTGGAGCTAAACGCAACCTGGACAGATTGTCAGTCTATCACAGGGCTGACAGAAAACACAGACAACATTCACTCTCACATTACAAACCTACAGGCAATTTGGAGCCAATTAGCAAATTAACCTAAACTGCATGTCTTCAGACAGTGGGAGGAAGCCAGAGTACCCACAGAGAACCCACGCAGGCACAGGGAGAACATGTAAAATAATTTGCATTAAATCCAATATCTGAGGTACCATCAGGGAAAACAGGAGCTGATAGCCTATTTGCTTAATCAGTCACATAAAGTATACTAACTATCAATTTGGAACCTTGATTAATAATTAATTTAATAACTACAACCAAAATTCAGTAGTAGTAAAAGCTGAAGAATTTGGAGTTCTGCAGCGCAGAGGTTGGCAATATTCACTTCTGTACAACATTAAACATCAGCACAATATTCAAAAGTGTTTATTTGACAAATAACAAAAATTCCAACACACATCTAACCCAATCTACAAACACTACAGGTATGTATGAGTGTGACTGCATGTGTCTGTGTGAAAACAGACAATTGCAAGATGGCTGATTTAAGATGATTGCTTTGTCTTAAGCCACATGTCTTAAATCCTTTAGTAGGCTCTTGCGTTACTTCCAGAGTTAAATCCAGTACAGGCCTCTGCTTCAGACAGGCCTTGTGGAGGTCAGCGAGCTTTGTTCTAGGGATGGTTATTTGAAGAAATGTTCTTGATCGATCATTGAGAAAATTAACGATCAATTATCGATTAATTGTTATTTTTTATCCTGAAAATGCCCATGTAGGAAATAGGCTACTAAAGAAAGCTTGTTTTTCCTCAATTAAATCTTTATTCCAAGAAGAAATTATGGTCTGATAACAGTCATCTTAAACAGAAAAAAGACATTAAAACTGAAATAACACAAAGCAAAACAAAAAAAAAAATATGCAACATTCATAAAGGCAGTGAAGCGGCACAGTGGTGCAGTGGTTAGCACTGTCAGGTTCTGGGTTTGGGTTTTCTATGTGGAGTTTGCATGTTCTCCTAGTGCCTGTGCCCAGGTACTCCAGCTTCCTCCCACCATCCAAAGACATGCAGCTTAGGTTAGTTGGTGACTCGAAATTGCCTGTAGCTGTGAATGTGAGTGTGACTGGTTGTTTGTCTCTGTATATGTTGGCCCTGCGATTGACTGGCGATCTGTAAAGGGTGTATCCCACCTCTCACCCAATGTCAGCTCGGATAGGCTCCAGCCCCCCCGCGACAGTTAACGGATAAGTGGTATAGATAATGAATGGATGCATAAAGGCAGTGAAGCCTGAGGATCTGGTTCAGACCTAACAGACCTAACAGATTAACAGTGTAACCACAACTGGGAGTCTTTTAGTCACAATATAAAAGTTATCAATCATATCAAAGATGAATAAAACATGTGAATAAAGAATATAGAACATTAGACTATTTAGCACAGAGTGTAACCAAGACAGTAAAGTAACTCCAGCCTACTTATTTAGATTTTTTTAACTTGATATTTATTGAAAAAGATGAGCATGTCAGCGTGCTCAGGGGCAAGGCACGAATGCTCTCTTAATGATTACCTTTAATTTCTATGACAGCTTGAAGGTAGGCCTGTTAAATTTTAATTGTGCCACCTGCTGGTTGCTATTGCTTCAAGACACACTACACAATGTTGTTGATATGAATGTATCGATTAAATTCCACGTGATCAACAAAATTCTTAACAATCAATAATCATTCATCAATTAATTATGCCCATCCCTGCTCTGTTCCTCCGCTGAATGATGAGGAGAGCAACTAATGCTCTCTCTCGAAGAGCAGCAGAGAGGGCTCCTGCTCTTTTGATGAGCAGGGTAGAGAGACTGGTAGAATGGAGAACACCTCCTTTTTGTTGGCCTGGTGACATCACGGACCCTGGGCCATATAGAGACCAATTGTAGCTGGAGTTGTGGGATTTTACACCTGATGTGAAAAGGTGAAGGACCTTGAGAGACTGAGTTCCATGGTTCTCCTACGTCTGCCATTTGCTTTTGTTCTCCATTTTGAGTGGGCTGAGACCACATGCATATGGTGTGTTCCAGTTGTACTCAGAAGTTGGAAATTTTAACTGGAATGCCCCCTGAATTCCAACATGGAAAGTCGAAGAAAACCCAATGTTTGAAATGGTTCATGTTGATGGTTTAACATTTCTTTTTTTCTTGAACAGTTAAAGTTCTGAAGTGTTTACAATATAATGTTAATAACTGAGGTGTTCTTCAGGTGGAGTACATATTTATTTTGAAGTTGTCTATGCTCTGAAAGAGCAACTATAAAGTCTCTGTGAGCATCCACGTTTTTCCGACTTCTCAACCTCCGATGTAAGTGGAACGCACCAATAGTTACCTCTAAGCAGCAATTTTACTGGTTTCCACAGAGTTCCTTTATGTCTAAAAACTGAAAATGTACACATTTATCTTGAAAATGCAACTATTCTACCACCCTGCTGCTTGCACATTCCCTGATTGTTTGTAAACAGGACACGCATTAATTGAACAGACCCTGGTGCTGCTTACCATGACTCAACTCTCAAAAGTTACCCAGCAGCAAAAAAAATGTCCTCTGATACACAAGAATGATGTGACAATCTGGAGATCAGTTGTGCTTGTATAATCCCTTCTGAAAACAGAGTTGCTTTATATTCCAGTTGGAAGTGGACTACTCTGTTGTGCAGTGGTGTAGTGGCAACAGGAGAAAATAAATGAATCAGATATGAGTATGTAAATTACAGGCTTAAAGGCACAGAGTGTCTGTGTGATTAAGAATGTGTCCTTTTGTAATTATCTTGGGTAACACAGTCCTGTCATACATAGTCCTGCCGATGGTTGACTGATCAACAGTTGGTGGTGGAATGGACATAGAAATGTAGCAATGAAATGATGAAAATAATGGATGTTAACAATGTAGGCTTAAAATTCATCAGCTTTGCAAATGTTTTATGGGGAGGGAAATATGTTCAGCATGTTCATTAGGCCTCGATGATACAGCAGTGTGTTTTGGTGGGAAACAGTAAATAAAATTACAACTGTTTTTTTTTCTACATAAAAACTTTTATTAAACTAAACATAACTGCAATTTTCAGGCTTTTGAGAGGCAAGAAGGTATTCCATATATATAGGAACAGGCTGTCACATTGGATTTTAGTATGAACTAGATATTTTTGATTAAACTGAGCACTGAAGAATCTGTCTTTAATATCACATATGATTGCCTTGAAGCCTACTTGAAGTTCACTTCAACAACTGCGTGTATGTGTGAACAGATGACAAAGATTCAGTATCTTTAGGAAGTTTTAACATATTTTGTCCTCATATGCTGCACACTCACAATCAATTACTGTTTTTCTTCCTTTTTTGGCCAAAATGAGGGAGTGGAAAGATGGAAGTAAAACAGACAGATGGACAGACAGTCAGTCAGACAAGATTGAGAACAGCATAGAGCAGAGAGCCTTAATATTTCAGATCTAATGCATTATTTATAGCCTAGGCGAGTCGGCTGAATCTGCTAGAGTGCTCTTGGGTGAATGGAGAGTTTTCGATTCAGCACCACATGTGTGTAGCTGAGGGAGTGTGTGTGTGCGTGTGTGTGATTGGCAAAGCAGTGGATGAAAGACAAAGATGAAAGCGGCAGCCTAGAGGCTCTAACTGTGAGATCCATCTGTTGATGGTGTGAAGCTCTGAAGTTACTTTAGCTCTCAGGTAGGCACCCTTGGTGGCTGGTGATCAGAGGTGTGTGTGTGTGTGTGTGTGTGTGTGTGTATGAGAGAGAGAGAGAGTGTGTGTATTCATAAAAAATCCACAGGGCGGGGAAGTGATGCAAATGAGAGGCTTTTGGACAAACCACCTGCTAGCAGCAAAGTCATGAAGGCACACCTCTGATGATTTGGCTGGGCAGAGGAGCTGAAACTTATGTTTCACTTTTTCTAAGAGAGACACACTCCTCATACACACACACTCATACACACACACACATACATACACATACACACAGACACACACACACACACACATATATATATATATATATATATATATATATTTGGATGAAAGAAACCTACAACAATCTCCCCCAGTATCTAAAAATATATATCAGTGTTGGTACATCTTGTATGTGCCAACTTATATTGCTCCATTAATATGATGATGGAATGTTAATGTTAATGTAAATTTTGACACAAAAGTGGACTGAGCTTACACCAATGTTATGGCAAGCATAAAAGGGTTAACGAAAATACGAAATAACAGATAATACGAAAGAGCCTGACCTTTTCACTGTCCCAAAAAAGCTCAGTCTAGCCTCCCTCCAGGCAACAGAACAGCATAACATGGCTTCCCCAGTCATTTCTCTTCAGCCCCCTCCAGGTGCTTTTGCCTACATCTGTTGTTGCACAATAGAATCTACAGTGTTTAAACACCACTCACAAAACGACACACACCTTCACACCACACTCAAACATAGACACTTGTAGTAAACATTACAAACCACACATGTACGTACATGTACACACCCAGGATAATCCAGTCTTAGCATGAGCGCACCTGTTTCATTTTCACTAAATCACCGCGCCTATCCGTCACTGTTTGGGTCGATGTACTTCAGCTTCCTGGCATTATCCCCCTCCCTCTCCACCCTCCGCTGTGTACTCCAGCTGTGAAGGGGCCGGCAGAGAGGAGCAGATCCCGCCTCCTCACCTCCTATTGGGCAGTATGAGGACTACAGGCTGGAGGGGGCGGCGGCGCTGATTGTGACAGCTTTGCAGCGGCTGAGCACAGCTTGACTCGCCGGGGACTCTCCTTCGTACTATGTTTATCAGAAATAATATCATTACAGCAGGCTGAAGCATTTTAAGCCTCCGGAGGATTTTGCAAGCGCAGATGCGAACTGACTGCACGGCATCGCATCACTGTGGTCACATTTGGATACATTGCTCCAGTGAATCTCCTCCTCAATCCACCTGCCTGTGTGCGTCGGGAACAAGAAGCCCATGGAGGGATGTCGCGATGCTGTGCACAAGGAGAACTAAAACTTTGGTGTCGACATGTGTGATCCTGAGCGGCATGACCAACATTGTTTGTCTCTTGTACGTCGGCTGGATCACGAGCTATGTGGCTAACGGCGGTCCCAAAGTTGCGGAGAGCGGCGGCGAGGCGGAGAGAAAGTTGGAGGAGGACAGTAAAGGAGAAACCCAGAGGATTATCGAGAGGCTGGACCGGCTGGAGAGCGTCGTCAACCAGCACATTAAAGGTCAGCACAGCCCGGTGTTCCTCTGGTGAAAGTTCAGAATCTGTCTTTTTCAAGTACAGATGTCTGAACCAGACTCCAGAGAGAAGTGTGATCAATTTGAATTTACTATAAACTGACTGCAGATCACTAACACCTTGCAGGTAGCTCCCCGTAGGAATGTTACCAGGAATGTTTCTTTTATTTATTTATTTTTCAGTTTTATATGATTGGAAATGGGTGATCAGTACACCCCCAGTGGCCACAGAGAAAGGTTCCTCATTCAGCAGATCAATGTAAAGACAGTATGAACAATGTATACATTCTGCACAGAGAAGGTTAAACATCCAAATTCAGTAACAGTGAGCAAATAACATTTTTGCAGGGTCCTATTAAATGAATTACTAAAGTAGAAGATAGATATAATTAAGTCCCTTTTACATTCAACAGAAATTTTATAATGACTTTTCACAGTTTAACAATGTTTTGTCCAACCAGCAGTTGAATAGCCATTGATATTTAGTTTAAAATCAGAGGGGACTGATAAAAAAAAATGGCATTGGCATTTTACCCATCAATCTGTCTGTGTGTGTGGTATGTGTGTAAAAAGTTGTATACAGCTTTTTTGTGGCTTTCGAAGGAGCTGTGCAAAATTAATTAACTGCATCAAGTGATGTCATTCCAGTCACCCCTGGGTGGGGCTGAAGACTACAAGCTTTAACCAAACGCTGGGGAATGGAATTAGAAAGAAATGAGCTTACCATGCCTCTGTAGCCCACTCCTCATCCCTGCTTGAGGCCAGAGGCTTATGGCTACATTAGTTCCTTTATTGTGCAACACCCCTGAATCTCTGAGTGAGCTCCCTGGTCAAATGGCATTGTGGGTAATGAAGAACATTTTTACTGTGTGGAATAAAAAAAGCACTTAAATGTTCCAAGAGACAAAACTTTCTGTAAGGGTAGCACTGCTGGTCATTATGGACTGTGAAAATGTGTTTCTCATAATGCTAAATGAATGAGTGGTGTCCAAAGTGAGTACAGCATGAAATCCACTGACACTTAGTGTCCCATTTCAGTGTAGCCTACTATTTGTATTTGTATCATCACCCCATTTATAGTCTCTCTGGCTAACTCTTTAAGTCCAACCTAAATTCAGAAATCAGATTAGGTCATTTGTCTAACTACACTATTCAGGTCAGAGCTGGATAAACTTTTTCATGTCAATCACATTATGACATTTACATTACATGACATTCCCTTCAAAACACCAAATAGTACTCCTGCTGGTCTGTTTCTAGTCAATGGGAGAGGACAGTTTTGTTCATCGGTAAAATGTTTTGGTGATACACATATAGGACTAATAGTATTCCGCCTGGGTCCTCCATATTTAAATTATGCTTCTTAAAATGGTATATCAGCAAGTCAACACATTAAAAAGTGGGACAAACTCTTCCTTTATCCACGGCTAAATGGGACAGTACATGATCCCCTAACTGAATGTAGGATTTAGCGAGAAATGTGCACTCTGTTGCAGCACAGAGATGATTAACACTGGAGTGCTCCTCAGCAAGCGCTCTTCTCTAATGCCTGATAGACAGCTAAAGAATGTGGTCCCTTGGAAAGATAAGGGCTGTAATTTATCAGACATCTCTGAGAAAGACTGCTGATCCAAGATTAATTTTCAGTTTCAAATAAGCTTGTTGACAACGTTCTGTTAATCAGAGAGGCTGAATTAATACTGTTGATCACATTTACAGTGTAGGGGTTTTTCTTTGTGCAGAAAAAGACACATAATTTGAACAGAACAAACCATGAAACATACCTTTCTTGTTATTTTTGCCCTGTGTTGTGTATTCAATATCCAAACCCTGTTAAAATACACACTGTAAATAGTGAAAGTGAATCCAATTTCAAATGACAGTAACTGTCAGACCTCAGATGAGTAATAAGGTGCTGGACAGAATTCAACAAGCAATGCTTCAACAATAATTATAAGCTGACTGTTTTTAATATATGCAAATGAATGGACATTGCATTCAGCAAACAGTGATTTTCATTTACTGGTGCCAGTCTGTTATTTGTGTAGACTGGTTGAGCCAGTTCATTCTTTAAAACACTACCTGCATTCTTTCTGCTCAGGTAATTAGGGGGCAAAAATCTATAAATCCAACAGTGAAAAAAGCCAGCTGTTAGGTCAGAGTGGCAGTTTACAACAGGGGGCAGTGTTTCCAAACTGCATTGTTAAGGGACTGTTAAGTCGTATTGTCCTAGTGATTTAGCATCAGTTTGTTACTAGTGGGAAAAGATGAACAGATGACCACAACTTCTTCATTGTGGTTAAGAATGAGATGCAAATCTAAGAAGATGAAAACTTTTCCACACACCTGTATGTGTTGATTTACACTAACATCAGCATTTTCTGATGCAGCACTTTAGATTCTCTTAACTGTTCAGAGTGCAGTACCTTTTTGTCCAGAGAGATGCTGGTATGACACAAAGTGCACTCATCATTAACATGGGGAATGGCAGACTTATGGTGTACTGAACTGTTCAGACGTGCTAATGGAATCTACATAGGCTCCGGGGTTACAGCGGGTGAGTAAATTTAGCCTTCATAGTGCTTGGCACACTCCTCTCCTACACTTCAGTCGGTCCTCGGTGCTGGTGCCAGATTACATTATCAGCCAGGGGCTGATGTGTTTATGTGTTTATGCTTTGTCACTGATACAAAAAGACCAGACTGCAGAGACGACCTGCAGGTTTGAATGAGGATAATTCAATGATAAGAAAGGAGTAGAGAAAATATAAACTGTATTTGGATTAACAACAACAAAAAAAAATTAAGTGACAGTACTTTCACTGGCATTGAAGTGGAGGCTAAAGCACTAAATGTTCCTGTACACAGTGACGTTGTCATAATTCAGTGCGTTAATTCCATCTTGTATCATAATGACCTCAGACCACAGACCTTAGTTTTGGCTCTCCGATCTTGACTTTGCAAGATCGTTACAGCAGGAAGTGTTAAATATGAATTAAATGATATGACATTGTAAAATAAATACTCAGTGCAGGATATATAATGTAAAAGATCTAATAAATGTGATCATTCTGTTTTTTTTATCTGAGCTAATGATACTTTAATTTCTTAATGTAACTTTTCATATTTGTGGAGTAGTCAACGGTTGCCACCCCTTCAACTTCCAGTCAGTCACATATCTTCATATCTGTCAACCAACAACTTCTGCCTAACTAGCTAGCTCTTGTTGGTTACAACAACTATAAGGAAAGACACTGTGTTTTTGTCCTTGATGTAGTTGTTTGTCTTTTTCTGAGGAACAACTGATGCTGAGTAATTGATCTCACAGACTTACTTAGGACACTAGCTCAGTTGGTTATCATGTTTTTACTGTTTATTTGCAGCAATAGCTAATAGGTTGATTCAGAATTGCCATGTTGGCTTGAAAAATAATATGACTCTGATTATAGCAATTATAGCTGAGACTGCTGTTTTACACGTCATGCCTCTGATTCTGCAGTGCCAGGTAAGTAGGTAGGTGCCAGGTAAGGATAGAATATAATCAAATGCACTTTTACTCAAAGTCAAGGAATATCTCCTCCATAGTCTGCTTGATGCCCCTTCTGCGTCTGTGCTGAAAACAATCTGGTGCCTCTACAGAGTCCTGTCTCTAGAATCAGGATATAAATGAAGTGAATAGCAATCATGATGTTCATGCTTGTGCACAGGAGGTGAGAGGGTATAAAGAGGGCAGTGGGAGTGACAAAGAGGGAAATTCTGGTGCATGCTAACGCTACAGAGCAGAAACGGGGTAATGACAGATAAACAGAGGGGAAATGGACAGAGGAATATACAGTTTAAAATAAAGGCTATGACAGAGCCAGTAGGGCAGTATTGTTTTGTCCTGTTAGTTAGATGTGGAGGAGAGTTGTTAGTATTACTGTCTGCAGCTACTGTGCTAGCTCTGAGAAAGTGTTTCAAAGTGCTTCACACTACAGATCACATTCACCCCATTCATACAGCACCTCTATACAGTAGTGCTTTCTAGCACAGACACACACATTTGCACACAGATGACAAACATCTTCGGCATGCGGACTGGAGGAGCCAGGTATCGAACTACCGTCCATTTCCATTTCCCCTCTATATTTAGGCAAATGCTGTGTTTTGCCATTGTTGTGGTTCTAGCTAGCATTAGCAGCTAGTGAAATTTGGAAGCAGTTGTTGAGCTTGCTAAAAGAGGCTGAGGAAAGGTGATTAGCTGAAAGATGAAAGAGCGGTAACCAATGTTCCCTCTAAGCTGCACGCCTGCGCAATCGCGCACTGCTCCCGGTTTGTCCGTGCACGGCAAAACTATGTAGCGCATAAAACACATACAGTGTGTGACAGTGTGCACATCTGATGTTGCTCACAGTGGTCCAAGGAGTTTGTGTGTATGCTCAGACACATGAAAAATTAGGGGGAACACTGGCGGTAACCATTGTCTGGAAGAGTGACATGTAATATATAAAATAAAATTGTAATGGGGGAAAACTCTATAAAAAGGCATTTTGAAAAAAAAAAAATCAATGATGAAATGGTAACGAACTACATTAAAATCTGTCATTATGAAAACCAAAATAAGAAGTAATTCAAAATTTAATTATTTCTTAAAATTGAACAATTTATTGGTTGATTTATATATTTTAGTCTGTGCTCATGACTTTTCATTTTATTTTATTTATTAATAGTGAAGACAAGGACTAAATATATAATAATTTCAAAATTCAGTTTTAGGGTGGATTTTCTCTTTTGTTAGCACAGCAGTCATGAGAAGTTCTGGCTCTGGTGAATGTATCAGGTGGCTCCTCTGGCGGGTGCCATGTTACACTGCTGGCTATGCTGAGGCAGACGCTCAGTGAGGAAGGGATTCAGGTCATGAAAGGGTGCTTTAACACATTTGTTTGCAGCCGTTCATTGTACTCCAGGGCTGCTTAGATGTGAGATACACACAATTAAGAGCATGAGAATAATTATTTCTAAGACACAAAATAGATTCTTGGCCACAATTGTTCCATTCTTTCAGTGGATCTTTAGAGGGTCTGTCAAATAACACGCAATGATGTGTTTTGATCTGTTCTGCACTGTTTGGTTTCTATCCTTCTAGTCTTATTTTTAGTAGTCTCTTTATGAGTCAATGGAAGTTGATCCCTGTTGGCAGTCTGCTGAAGAGGAGTGTGCAGTATAGAGTTTGGACCTCTAAGTGTGTGTGTGTGTGTGTGTGTGTGTCACGGTGTACGCTGCGTGTCTGGTGTGTCATCAAAGATGCATGGCAGTGGTGTGAGATGTGATGTAGGTGTCATTGCCTGCCTATAGAGCCTGTCTATATTTGCGTGAAGAATGTAGTCACTGTAATCACCCTGACATCAGTCAGTTCAGGCTGCAGTGACAGTGTAACACACAAGTATACAGAGGGACATTTGTACAGAGAAATCCATCTTTTTTTGGCTCTGTGCTCTGAATTTTCTGCTGGTAGTTGCACTCTTAGATGCCTGACTATAATCCAAAATAATTCAATTTAGAGGACAAGCAATGGAAGAAACAATATAGTGAGATGGGTGAATAATCAGAATTACTAGCTCATCCCCAGAGGTAAAGGGGTTGCATATTAAATGAGGACTGACTTCTGCTCTTATCTTCTTGGGAATCTTAAAGACCTCCCATCCCTTGCTAGCACCTGCACTTTCACACCACTCAAATTCATGGAAAAGTGCGAGGGAGGTTGTGATCATTTAGTGATGGATTCACATCTGTACTCTTGTTTTTGTCTGTCAAGTGGAGGAGGTGTCACACTCACTATAACCAAAGTGTCATTTTCTTCAGATTAAAGCCAGTGACTTTGCACCTTCTCCATACAGTTGCTCTGATCCATGACAGCAGTCATTATTAAGTTATGTTTCTGGGGAATTCACACCCATTACTGGATACAGGAAATCTGTAAGATGGGATCCAAAATGCTCTTGCCTCATTTGCCCAGAACCGCTATGTTCTTTTTTTTTTTCTTCTTTCCTGGACATAAATAAAGTGAGCTGTTACATTCAACTAACTAAAAGATCCCAGAAGAAGAAACCGCCATGCCTGTACAAATTCCTTATATGTATCCCTGTTTCATTTCTACCGTTTCTGTCCAAATAAGAAAAAAAAGTGACTGTTTGTGATACAATTTGCACACACAAGGAAACAACAATACAGTTTTAGTGTTCTCTGTATTTTACTTTTGCACGACTCTGATCTTTACACCATAAACCAATCATCCACAACATTACAGCGTTAAAAGCAGTTACTGATTTTAGTGTTGTGGCTCACTGGCTGACATTAACTTTGTGTTAATGTCAACAGATGTCATGTTGTTCATCCTAGCATGGATTATAGTGGATTATAGTGGATTATAGTGGCAGCTACTATCTTACTGCATGAAGCTTGTGTTTGACCAAAGTTCAGCACAGATTCCACTCTAGTACTTCCTGTGCCATTGAAAAATAATATCCCCAGAGCAGGGGCCTCTTGGCACAAATGTTTGAACCACTGTGGTTCCTCTGGTGAAACTGCAGGTAAAGTTCTAGAGCTCCTAAAGTACTAAAAGTCCACAGAGATACCTACCAGACTGAGTGGGAGCACTGCAAGAGAATGAAATTCCCTTCCTGAATAAGACACAGGATGGATCAAGCCACTTGTTACATTAGTATTACTTTCATCAGCCAGGAGGCTTAACTGTGATTATTACTGTCTCTTACAATGCTGTACTGTAAATGCAGCCTGTCCCAAAGCAAGAAATACAAGATAAAAGACACAAACAGGCCGTTTGTGTTTCTGTTGCACCTGGAAAGCAGCTCTGTAGACTTTGTGCAGGTTGATTTTCCAAGGATGTAGCCTCAGAAGTTGGTAGGCACCCTTGGTTGAAATGAAACTCTTTTGGCTTGAAATGATGTATGGAGACAGGCAGCAGCTGGATGCTCTTTTATGACTTACTGTTATGGAAGGTACGTCACACAAGGATGACATGACACTGTAAGCACAGTGTCTGTGTAGGAAACTCTGACCTTGACAACCTTGAAATTCAGTTCATCACCAGACATTCAAAAAAAAAAAAAAAACAGCACCAGTTATTTAATCATTTGAGATACTGTATTGTTAATTTAAATCTGATCACCAGAGACTAACTACACTTGGGACGAACTTTCATTTGACATTAGGACAGCCTATTATCTGTTATTTGGCCCTAAGAACGAAACTATTCCTTCTTGTTTTGTTAAGTATTCCTCAGAGATTTTTTTGATTATTTGTTTTAAATGTCAAGAAACTGCTTGTATTATCTCTAATTGTATACACAGTACCATAGTTTTGGGGTTACAAGATTTGGTCTTGGATAGAAAATTTATCTGAAACTTCAGTGGGAGTCCACACACACAGCCTTTTGGTGTTTTGGCTCTGCAGGCACATTCTGTACCCCCTACACAAGGGATTATCCATGTAAAATATGCATCATATTTATCAAGATATGAATGCAGCTGACACAACACTGATACCACCATTCCTCATGCTTTACCTTATTTGTCTCATCTCTTAATAGCTCATCAAAACTCATTTGCTTTCTTCACTTTCAGTTCAGATTGTGACAAAGCCCATTTCAAGTGACAGATGTCCAGACAGATAGCTGAGATTAGTCTTGTTTTACCCACTCTGTGTGCACCTGCAAGCTAACCATTATTAAGTTGTGTAAAAAGCTTCAAATACAGCTTTCTTTCTTTTTGCTTCTTTCATCTTCTTTTTTAATTCATTTATTTATTTTTTGCATAGGGTGTTTTTTTGCTATGACAAGTAGTGAATATAAAGTATATTTAATAAGAAGTTTAAGATTTTTCAGAATACAACTGTGTTACAATGTTCATCAATGAATAAGAACTCAGCAATAATGTAAAAGACCTATAAAGCAGCCAGTGCTCCCTACAGCCTGAAATGACCTAAGAACGTGATGTAGCTGCTTGACCAAATATGTTCAGAACATTAACATTTCTAGAGGAAAAAAGTTACAGAAATATGGACTAAATTATTATAAATCTACACTCATCTGAAATTTTGACAAGAAGCATAGCTTGGACAAACCACAAAACATGCATTACTGTGATCAGCTATCTGTAAGCTTATAAGCTACTGGAAAGAAGTGCAGACTTAATGTTGACTGTTAGTAAACCATCTTCCTCTCCCTCTAGCATTCTCTGTATGTTTGCTAAAGTTTTGCACTGATGTTAGCTTTTTGTCTCATGTAAAACCAGTGAACTATATTGAATAAGTGAGTGATGGTGACATTTGTTGACTTGGAAAACATAGCATGACAAAAACTACATCTAATTTTACTGACACAACTAGACTAAATGTCTACAGATGGAAGCACAGGTGGGTTCACCTGCTGGGCATCTTTGTCTGATGCACCAATGACTGTCATTGTGCTGTCAGCCAGGAGTTATCCTGTTTTTTCTGCTTAAATCCTGGAACATCTCGAGGTTGTGAAGCAGCGGTAAGGATGTCTTCCTACCAGCCCCTGTAGCTGGCCCCAGCATCCTTGTTTTCCCCACACCTTGGCCTTTCTTTGGAGCCAGAGCCTCAAGCACCCTTGTTCTGCCTGCTCTGCCAGGTCTTTGGGGATCACAGGCTCCAAGCTGAGACTTGAGGAACTGCTGGGTGGATTTTCCTGCAACCAACATCCACCAGACAGATGAACCTCCACTGTGACTGTGAGCACACAGCTCACAGCTCTGTGTGCATTTGTGCTTTTCTTTCTAAGACAGCCTTCATTCCATCTTCCCATAGAACAGGACTTAATGGACTTAATCCCCCACAAAGACAACTCCTGCAAACAGATATAGGAGACATGGCAAATGCGCGCGCACACACACACACACACCTCTCTTCCAAATCCCAAATGCAGCAAAGTGCAGGCTGCTAATTCAGCCTTTTCCATACAGGTCTACAGGGGGGCTACCGAACTTCAGTTCTTTTACGGCACCATCCGAAAAGCTTTGATACAACCCGAATCGAAACATGCCTTGTTTTTCGGTGCCAGGTTTCAATACCAAGGAATTAATCACGTGATCATGATCTGACGATGTTGCCGGTGATTGTCTGTCACACGTTACACGTGGTGGAGACATGCAGAAAAAATACCTACGTGGTTACGCCCACAGACACGGTTCACATGTATCTGTGTTGTGAACTACAGTGTGTGTGTGTGTGTGTGTGTGTGTGTGTCAAAGCGGTTAAAATGCGACCTAGGTCAAAAGTGTGTCTCCATTTAGCAAGGTTGATGCCAATAGTGCGTGATGCAATATTTGAGGCAACACGACCAATTTGATGAAGCACTTGAACGAGCACAGAAACAATTTAAGAGCAGAAAGTTGCTCCATGTTTCAACTGCATGAAGACTTAGAGGTCCTCAGTCTGCAGCAGTGAGCATCAGACACTGACTTGTCACTTGTTCTTTTTCACTGAAAAATTATTAATTGTAAATTTTTTGTTAGAAAACTGCTTTGAGTGGAAAAATGCCAAAGCTGAAAAGTATCGTTCAGGAACCGGTATCGAAGTCAAAGTATCGGTACCAGTATCAAAAAGCTTTGAATGATACCCACTCCTATACATGTCTTATCCATAAGGAGCATATGAGGAGGTCTGTGTATGTGTTGTATGCTCATGTGTGCCTTTGTGCAACTGCGTGTTTGTTCTTGTTCTTGTTGTTTGTCTTGTTCCGTCTTCCAGTCTTTGCCTACTTGTATACTTCAATCATTTGCAGGAGTCAGTGGTTGACATGACACACACAATGTGTCCAACATGTAATCTAACATTTCGTGAAAATGTCACTGTCACTCATTGTCTTCTAAATCCAACAGTGTATTTCTGTGAGGCTGCATTATGACACCCCGGGGGAGGGCTTCCTCTGAGCTGTCCCAAAGCTAAATTCCTCCAGCAAGGCTTTGGGAGGACTATCACAGGCTGTAAGCCTCATGAAGTTGTCATCTAGGGGCTGCAGGAAATTCCTGACACATTTGATGTCAGGTCTCTACTTTAAGTTTCTCAAGCAGCGGATTGGCCACAGAAAAATAAATATGGATGCCCAAATTGTAGCAGCAAATCCCTCCTTTTATAACAAGTATTTTTCTATGAAATGTGTAATAACCAAAAACAGGACCCTTCTTCTCTTTTAATAAAATAGATCTGTTCACTATAAAGAGCCACATTCTGATATATTGAGCTTTACATTTTTCACATTCTATAGAAGAAAACTGAAAGAACATTAAATTCCTGTTTGTACATTAAAACAGGATATTGCATTTTATACATACTGTGTAAACCTGAGCATTTTATCTTGAAGTGACATGGCTTACACATAACATGCAACTTGTCAGTTGACCTGTCCTTTTCCAAAATCCAAAATGTTTCCAGACCGTTGATTTATTCACCAGAGGAGAGACAGTATCTTCACTGACTTCTTTCTAGCTGCTCTCCTAAATTTCAAAAAAAATAAATACAGATTGATATATTGTGAAGGATTGTGATGTTATACATTTTGTTAGTATTGGGTTAGTGAGGAAACACTGTTAAGTTGAAGTCCTGTCATTCCAGGATTAATGAACATGTCTCCAGCTTAGACATGGTGAAGTCTGTCATGTCAGCCATCGTCTGGGAGTCGGTTATGGAGACAGTCTTTGGG
>NW_026117990.1:0-14284 GCF_001640805.2 Lates calcarifer
CAGTCTGTGTTGCATTATTGTAGCTGTTCCATTACTGCTTGTTTCACTTTGACAGAACCAGTAGAGCATAAGCCAGTCAGCCAAAGCACCAGTCCTGTAAATACCACACCACTGGACAAACCAGAAACTGGTGAGTGACTGTGTATACATGTGTGTATCTGCACTGTGTGTGTATCAGTGTGTATGTCTTTTTTTTTGGCCTTGACCTGTATTCTGTAATTTTGAAGTTTGAACTTTCAGCCCAGATTCAATGTTTTCTATGTACTTGCCTGGTGTATTAATTTTAATGATCTCTACAGAGCTGGGTTTGGCTGGGTTTCCCATGCAGTATGGTGGTCATATAAATAAAACCTGTTGGTTCAACTCAGAGAAACATAACGTACTATGCTGTAATACAGCAATATTTCACGAGAACTATTGCACAAACATGTTATTAATCAGCTGACTAGTAGATGAAATATACTTTAGGTCATTTAGGAAAACATATGAAATCTACTGCTCAGACTCAAATACACAGTCTCAGTGTGTATTTGAGTGTATTCATATCTTTTACATGTGTCTTCATTAAAGAAGAGTATTTCTGGAATTGATTTCTGGAAATGATAACATGAAGTTATCCTGGACCACATAGCAGATCCTCAATGACTAAAAAGAACTAACATTTAACAATAACTGTAGTTATAACAGACTAACTCTTCAGTTCACCTATGGAAACTTATACTCATCATCTTTCATTCTACTGACAGCTTTTAATTTTCAAATGTAAAAAATCCCAATAATGCAATTAGCCTGACCCCTTTGTGGAATGCCATGCTGAATGCCATTTCTTTTCCTCTGTAAGGATGAAGCATAGCAGCAGGCTCATTTGACCCCATGAGACCCCTTTGAGCACCCATAAGCTTCTAATATGAATTAATCTGTTATCAGCAACTTTTAACAACACACAATAACTACTGTATGCCTCATGTAGTTATACAATTAATCTTACCACAAACTCATCCTCTCTCTCTGTCTGTCCTCCATCATTGCTGTTGTTTTTGCATTCTAGTTAATGAATTGGCAGACCCATGCTCACTTGACTATGACCCTGGAATGCCGTGCAAAGACTATCAGGCTAAGTGGTTCTTTGACAGAAAGAACGGGATCTGTACACAGTTCTGGTATGGAGGTTGTGGAGGCAATGAAAATAGGTTCGACACTGAGACCCTCTGCTTGAAAAACTGCATGAGGTCAGGTAAGTGGTTGTTGCCGCCAGGCTCTCTGAGGGAATGTGCTGCTGCCTGATATGATGGCATAATCTAACGCAGCATAGTATGAGCTTTAGTCCCTGACACAAAACGTACAATTAATTGTTCGCTAAACCCCACCCATCATAGCTTACCAGTTTTAACTAGTCATGGCAACTCTGTCAAGCTTTGGATTTCTCTACCTACCAAAATGGTGTGCATGGGGCTCTAATAAAAGTGATACTAGTTTAAGGGTGGTGTCTTTTAACCACCGTCCCAAAAGCAAAAACAAAACAGCAAATTATAACAAATTAATTAAAAAGTGTATTTATCTGTATGATTCAGATGTTAGCATGCCAGACTAATTAGCTACCAACAGCAGTAAGCTAGCATCAGGGACAAGGGGCATGTCATTAGCACACTATATTATTATACAGGGTTACAGTTTACTTTTAAAAACATACCTATCTATGAGTGGAACATCTGAGCATGGAGCATGGGCAGTATGCTAGTTTATCTGCTTATAATGTTAGTGGCTCTGTCCTGCTCTTTCAACTCCAGTCAAATTGGTTTCTCCATCCTCAAAGCCTTTTCTCCTGTAAGGCATACAGTTGCAATATAAACATTAAAGCATAAATCTAACAACTGTCTTGCTTTGAGGGACAGTTTTATTCAAGATATGCTACTATAACATATGAACAATTCTGCTCCAGTGTTTGATTTATTTTTTATGTTGTCTAAATGAATCAAAATCTGGCGGGGAAGCTGATGTAGGACTTGCAGCTTTAACCCATCATAACATCATGTTATATAAATGATACCATCATGATATGTGACATGCATATTTATCCTTTTGCAGACTTTTTTGTTAGAACAAATCAGCTGAAAATGATAAAAAGCAAGCGACTAGTGACAGTCATTATTTTGAATCAACAATCCGGAGTCATTTCCAAAAGTACAGCAAATTTCCATTGTCATTGTCGTCACTGTAAACTGCAAATGTACAGTACAAAAACTGAAAACATGACAACCGCAGCAACAGTAACTTAGTGTGGTGGGGTTTAGCAAGTGGTCAATTGAATATATTTAATTCACAGAAATTAAAGGAAAGTTGCTCTTATTCCTGATGTAACTTTTTTTTTAAAGTCACATGTATTGTGTATAAAATTGTCTTATAACCTGTCAATGATCACATGAGGTATTGGAAAAATATGGATTACGTCTTCATACAGAAGAATTAAGTAAATGTCTGTGGTCATTTATATCCACATTTCACTGAACCATTTTGAAAATCCTAGTTTTTCACCAACTGAGTAAAAGTCTGTTCCTTTAAGATGAAACCATATTTATGTTTCCACAGTGTCAGAGCCTCAGCCACAAGTGCAGCAGGGTGAACAGGTGGAGATCCTCCCAGCTCCTGGTGAGATCTGATGTACACTCACTGAAATAATATGCCATGGATAACATAAGTAGTTTTTTGCAGTATATTTTGTTATTGTTCCTTTCCTATTTTGATGACATAACTGACTTTGATGTGATTGCACAGGTATGCAAAGTATGCTAGTATGCTAGTTTTAAACAAGTAAATCCACATCCTCAAAACATGATTTGGATCAGACCTTTGCAGACCACCCTTAATGGGCATATATCTGGACATCAATTCACCACTGTTGTACATTATATGTGTTACATAATTCAATTTCCACAAACTCTGCTCATTTAGCAAAACAGCAAGTCCTTTGTATTCAACTATAAACCCACCACCTCCTCCACTGCCCCTAAGATGATCTAAATGACTGATGGAACAAGTAAAAAAGCCAAGCACGGAAAAATTAGAAGGTTATGCTTTTGTCACAGGATTGAGCCAAGTCGTAACCACGGACCAAATGAATGGAAAGCCTTGTTCACAGATTCATTGTTTTACTGGCAGAAAACCTCTTACAGAGCAAGCTCAATTTGTCAGTACCTCATCAGCACTGGAGTAAATTGACTCAAGATACACAGAGTAATACAAAGTCTACAAAATATGCCAAATGTTACAATTATGGAATAATGCTGTGATGGAGGAGCTTTTGTTCTTTCTTAGAACATTAAAATTAATTGTAGTGATTTCATCCCACATCACAAAAAAAACAAAATAATCATCTCTCTCCATTACTTCTCCGTTACTTTGTATAATGGTAATGATATATTTATTGCTGATTACACCACTCATTGATGCTCAAGTCTAATTTTGTATTTACAATTACAGCTTGCAGCCTTGCCAGAGATAATGTGCTCTCTGACTGCCTTCTAGTTGCATGTGTTCTCATACTTCGGCTGATTTCACTGTTATTTTTTGCCACTTTCCTCACAGAAGCCTCTACAGCTGTAGACATTTGCCAGCTACCCAAAGAAGAGGGCACTTGTGCCAAATTTGTCCTCAAGTGGCACTATGATGCCCCAGCAAGAGCTGTACACGTTTCTGGTATGGAGGCTGCGGTGGAAACCAGAACCGCTTTGACACACATGAGCAGTGTGTGAAGGCCTGTGGAAAACCAGGTACACATTATTCATAGTATTAATCTCTAAGTACCAGGGATCACTTATTGACCATGCACAGTTAACTTCCAAAAGCACTCAGATATAAAATCAGTAACAAAATCCCCTTCCAAAACTTATTTTGCTGTTAATTTTTATTTTGGCAGTTATCTGTCTGTGATACAGCAAGCCAAATTCACCTTGGCCATGCAATTTAAGTTGACATGCAAAGTGCCAACAAAACCTGCCCCATTTACCATCTTTTGGATATGCAAACCAATGATTGCAGCATTTACAGTACATAGTATCAGTCATGCAGATAAACTAGTCCAGTCTCTCAGTCTCTTTTTTTTGCAGCAACAAATAATTTTCATTTAACTAATCATATGTTCCGTGTCTCATTGTTATGTATCTCCTCAGTAACTGCTGAGCTGTACCACAATATGGAAGATAAAGTTATGACACAGGATCCCATTATTCTGTTTCTAGTTTTATACAGTGGTGGAAAGTACAGTTACAGTTAGTTAACAAGCACTGTGGCTGTGTACAGTTTTGAGTTACAGTTATGTTACAGAGAGTAATGTTATTTTCTACTATATTATACTTCTACTTTTCTACATTTAAGGGAAAGATAGACTATTTTTTACCAACAATATTTAACAACTGTAATTACTGTAATTACTCTGTACTCATTACTCATTACTCTTTTCAGATTGAGATTGTACATATAATAAGCTTAGACAGTACATTGTTCACGGATTTAACCTTACAAGATATTCCCTTTCAAAAAAGCATAAGGAACCCAATGTCACATTTTTCATTTGTGCAGTTCCATCAAATACCTACAGAGCTACAGAAAGGGAGAGAGAGAGAGAGAAATAATAGAATGCATGAGCAACCATAAAAACTAAACTAAAAAACTTAACCAAACTGAAAATTAGTCAAGTAAGAAAAAGGTGGTGATAGCAGACTATAAAAAATTTAATTATTAGTATTTCTTTTTCTTGTAAGATCATTTCTCATGGCCCAGTAACACATTTTCCAAGGTATAGTACTGGTTCATGGTCTAGGGGTTGGGAACCTGTGATTTCACTATTTAAAACAAAGCATTGACTTTATAATGTTTGTTGTGCCAGTGCCTCAAATTGCTTTCATAGCAACATAATAAAGTATTCAAGTGTTTAACCTTACAAGACTCAATATTGAAACACAACTCAGTCATGTCCATTTTTTTTTAACTCCCACCAAAATAACCTAGCACATCTGCCTATGTAGCTACAGACAAGCCACAGATCTTAAGATAACAAGATTCCTACAATATATGATAATTATGAGAAGTAATTATTACGAGATAAGGTCTCAGTGAATACAGCGTGCTTATTTAAATTTCTGCTGATCGTGTTTTTTAAAACTCTCCGGTTGCATGAGTTGAAAACTAGCAGTGGATTACTCTCTCTTATATGTACAGAGACTAATCATGTTTTTCTCTTCCATTCATCACCAGCACCTGTCAAGCAAGGAGTTATTGCTGCAATAAGAACATAGGACAAAAGTGCCAAACATGGCCAACCTATACCTCTGAAAGAAGGGGATTCTAAGAAGAACCATCCAAAATGGCCATACTGTAAGGATGCAATACCAAAGCAATGGTGGCTGCACTGGATCCACAAAAATGGACTTTATACCCCAAATTCTTGAAGTAGTTTTTTCACAACAAGAAGGAAGGCAACACAATTTGCTGCATGATTTGTTTTAACCTACTGGTGCTACGTAGTATGTTTTGTTTTACAGATTGAGTTGTTAAGTGCATTCAGTTTTGTAAAGTTACGTTTTCTGGAACATCATATGAGTTTTCATATTTTTTAAAGTGCAGTTTTATAATTAAACGAGAAACATATATGAATATCTTGGACAGTGATTAGCAATGAATCAGTACATGCAGGACTGGCATTATTCAGTGCAGTAATCTTTTTTGTATTGTTTTTTTTTTTTAACATTCCACATTCACCTAGCAACATAGGCTTTTATTGATTTTAAACTCACTTGATCCTTGTTGAACCATTCCTTCACTATTTTACAGTCACATGTGTGTATTTAAATGACAGTGACCAACTGCTCACATACAAAAACATTTCTGTAACATAAAGTGCACTTCTGGAGCCACTGCCTCGAAAACACAGTTCCAGCTATTCAGAAATGGAATGTACTTGTCAAGCTGTTTTTACTTTGTTTCATTTGGTTTTACTGAAATTTGTGTTTCATCTGGGTATAGGGGAAATAAAAATGAATTAGACTTTCTAATAAACATGAGCAACTGATTCTTTTCTATCTTGTTTTGAATTACGTTTTGAAGACAAGAAACAATTACAAAGATTCAGAAGCACAAAATATCTAACATAATTTCAAAGATAGAGCTCAATGACGAGCTGTATAGTTTATTTCTATATTGCAATTGGAATAACTGTGTTTACTAAACTGGGAGGTGGGCACAGCTTGGAGTTTGTGTTGGCAAATGGATCAAATGTATTAATATCCTTTAAATTTTTACTCACCATTAAAATAAAAAGGAGACCAGCTGTTCATTTTTTAAATGTGTAAGATATTTAGAAGTGTTCATCCAAATTTTAGGGTTGGACACATATTATCAAGCTTGCATTTGTAGGGTAATCTCCTAATATTTTTCATTATTTATTTATTATTTTTGTAATTCACAGATAAACTCACCCTGTGCTAAATATAGTATATAAGTTTAAAAACTCAAGCAGGCATCAAATAATAAACTTTTGAAAGTAATTAAGAAATTATAGTTACAAAGAAAATTAATGTAGCATTTATAAAAAGTTGCTGCCTATCTGTACTGTGTAGGACAAGTTGTCCAAAGTATAGGGCTTGAGAATTGACCATGACAGGCATACTATAATACACTTAAAACCACATTTGGACCTGGGGTTAGGAACATGGTTGGGTTGTAGAAGATATTTAGTTTTTTCTGGGGTTAAGGAAAGGGAACTGACAAAAAATAAAGTCATATGATCATAGTGATGAAATGACCTTCATCAAGATAATGAATCCTTTGTTCCTTCCATTATATCATATGTAATATACATCAATAAGTATTCCTTGTATAAAACATAGTAATCAGTTGTTAATCTTCATAACAAACTGAGATCTGTGGGAGTCCTAGAGCACAAATAGTTCAAGGTTATGCTACATTTTGTTGTGAGCATGTTCAGGAAAAGTCACAAGAAAATACTTCTGACTTCACACTGATAAATAACAGTCCTGCCACAGGGGGTTATTAGATATTTGGTAAATATCAGACATTTAGAGAGATTAGACATTCTGGGCAATTGTCCTCAGAGGTCATGGGAAAATCACATTTACCTGTGGAAAACTGGACTGATTTCTTATATACTTAACATTTTGGCCACCTGCGGCTTGGTGACACTGAGTTCCCAAAAGAGGGTCTTGGCCATAACATGTTCATGTCTTCCTGGAGCTATATTTTCTGAACTTTGTGGCACACTAATCGGGGTCCTTCAGAGGATCTGAAGCCCAGGCACCTGTGACAACTGAAAAAAAAAAAAAAAAAAAAAAAAACACTGTTTAGGTAATATTTAACTTGGTGATATTTAACAAGAGCCATTATTTAGCTGTGCCTTTTTCACTGCTTAAATATTTACAGTTCACTGATGACAACTTGGATGCAGACCACCTGCAAGAGGTGAAAACTGATTAAGAGCCCCATCTAACTACAGTACATGTACATGGTGTACCCAGGAGTCTCTAAAGTAAATCCCAGCAACAGACTTCATATGGAAGAAAGAAAGGTTTGTGAAAGAATTCAGGCAGAAGTTTTAATGGACTGATGGTCAACATGAAATCACACCTTTGGAACAGTGTGGAAGGCTATGGAACAGTAACTAGCCAAGAACACTTATTTATTTATTTTTTGGAAAGGATCCAGGACAGTAGCTACTGGGGGGAGGGGGGAGGGTTGTTCTAATTACAGACAAAATGCATGTGGTAGTATTATAAAGCCTAATATGACTGTTTTGGGGCAAAAAAAAATTGAAGATGAATTAAGATAATAATAATAGGATTCCCCACAAGAATATAGTTTTATAAGTTTAAGTAATTGAAAATGCATACAACCAGATAACATTTGTAGGAAACAGTTTAAATTAATAAATAAATATAAAGGGATTTTCTTTTCTTAGGGTGGTGGAGTTGCAGCAAAGGAATTTGGATTTGTGAGGATGCCTAATGAAGTCCATGGATGAAACCTCCATGCTGAAAGTGTGAGAGAATTCAATCTTTGCTTTTACAGGAATTGAGTATTCCAAAAATCCTGACTATGGCCCTGAAAAAAACTAACAAAACAAACAAAAAAAAACAAACAAACAAAAAACAACAAAAAAAAACACTGTCTAGTACACTGTACTTATTACTGCTGATTCCACTGGCCTTCATGTTTTCAAGAAATTAATTTGCTTGCCTCTTGGTATCACAGATGTACCCTTTCATAGCAGCCAGAGCAAGTTTGTTTTACTGCTTACTGTTATGTATGCAGTGGTTTATGCCCATTATTACTCTTCAACATTTAACTGTTTTCCACAGTCAGTTTTACAGTGTGAAAACAAAACACTGTATTCAGGAACTAAAAAAATAACAAGGATACAGGCCTCCTGTGAGAGATCAGATCTAAATCACTAATAAGCAAACAAAGGAAAAAAAAAGGAGTGCAAGTTTTGTCAGTGTCTGATGAGGAAAAGATAAAATATTTGTTCAGTGAATTTATGAATTTTAAAAGGCCTATTCTGTCTTCTACCATAGCAAAACTTCCAGATGTCATTACTCCTGCGATGTTTGACTTAGCTCATTGTTTTGATAAACTCCCCGATGTCCCCACATACTCACCACTTCTCTTCAGTATTTCATCACTGCTTCATTTCACACCAGGGTCAACCACTTTTGATCAACATGCAACACAGTCTAAAGTTGGTAGAGATAAACAGAAATCATATTTGTATGAAACTAAGGGCTAAAAAAACTTTTACATAAGCAACATCTTTTTGCATTTCACACTGTTTCTCAAAGTTAGTGTGTAGTGTTCATGATTTGAAAACCTCATCTCCATCAAACTGCTGGGGAAAATAGAGTACCGTAATTTCCGGACTATAAGCCGTTACTTTTTTCACACGCTTTGAACCTTGTGGCTTAAACAATGATGTGGCTAATTTATAGATTTTTATGGGCTAACGAGCTTCATGCCGCAAAAACATTTAGACACCTGCGGCTTATAGACAAGTGTGGCCTGTATATGTACTTTTTTTTTTCTTTTTAAATTTAGTGGGTGCGGCTTATATTCAGGTGTGCTCAATAGTCCGGAAATTACGGTATACTGAATTTAACATATAATGTACACAACATGGCTAAAAACAAACGGACACCTGTGTCTATGCTGAGTAGTTCCAATTAAGGGAAATCTCCAGCATACAAGTATATTTTAGACAACAGTGTACCTCCAACTTTGTGGTAGGAGCATATGTTTTGGTCATTTCGTGTTTCAACGTAACAATGACCCCATTCACAAAACCAGGCCAACGAAAAATGCTTTCCCCAAATCATTGTGGAAGATAATGTTTTGCCTGAGCTGGGATAAGGATGAACTGGAATGCTGGATGTGAGCCAGGCCTTATCACTCAGCATCAGTGATGGACCTCACTAATGCTCTCGAGGCTGAATGACAGCAAATCTCTGTAGCCATGTTCAACATCTGGTGGAAAGATGGAGTACTGGCTGTTTTAACAGCTGATTAATGCCCATGGTTTTGGAATGAGATGTTCAAACATAACAGATGGGTATAATGTAAATATGAGTCTATAAAGAAATAGCCAACAACTGAATAGAGCCATTTTTTTGGACGCGCCCACAGTACATTTTTCCAGTCATTATTAATGATTAGTGAAAAACCTGATATTCTGATTGATTATTTTGGTTTTGCACACTTCGCTGTCAAGCCTTTAGTTAACGTGGAACTCTTGAATGTCCCACATCATGTACAGTTAAATGTTGTTAGCAAATTATAACATCACACTAGAGGATAATTATTCAAATCCAAAACCCTAACTGAAAACAACTGCTCACAATTAGCGGTGAGACTTAATATATTTACACCACTGCTGTCCTTTTCTCTCTGTGGGTGGGAATTTGTACTTTTGGACAGATGTTTTAAAGTTTCAAACAGCTGCATCTTGCTTGCCAATGAGTGTGCTAGCTTGCATTCACATGTGCATGCATGCAAACATCATCTCATGTACTGAATACACACCTACATGATGCACTGTACAATATGTTTCTGGTGAATCCCGTTGGAGTTGATCAGTAACAGACTTTTCTCAGTAGCCATTTCTCTTTCTGTAAATGATGGCACACTGTTCTGTGCAAATCAATTAAGCATATGAAAGCTGATACAGTGAATCACCAACTGTTGCTGTCATCACTACTCCAAAAGCCAACGCCATGTTAGTGTTGAACATAACAGAGGGTTCTTTTCAGAACTTACTGCTCCTACAGTGAAATATGTCATCTAGAAACATTTCTGTATTGAACAATGAACTATGTTCAAGCACTGATTTCTATAAGATTATTGATGATTCAGTTTTAACTGTTACGGGTTGAGACAGAGTATAAATGATTGTTGATTCAATCATTTTCTGAAGTTGTAAAATTCTGTCTAACAGGAAACCACTCTGTAGTGTTCTGGCATCTGAAGAGCCTTGAGACTCATGGGTCTGTTACTCAAATTGAACTCCCTGGATCATATATCATCTTCTCACTGGTCCTGAGGCAACACACCAACACTCATGCAGATCAAAGCTTTTTTAACACATTTTTTAGGTCCAAGTTGACAAGTTGTACAACCCATGTTGCTTGCATGTATCCATTTTCAGATTAGTTTGATGTGACACTCTATTAGGTGTACTTTAGAGCCAAGTTAAAAAAAAGTAGTACAATTCAAAAAAGGGGGAAAAGCACAAAAAAGAAAACTGTGCTTGTCCTCTGTGTGCAACAAAAAACAGAGGCCACAGCAACTGGCACTCCTGTGTCAGACTTTCCACACTGAGCAGAAAGTGACTAACAGCAACTTACTGTGGTACATTGCCGAAGCATTCAGCTTGTGCCAAAGCAAACCACCCTTTCTCTTCTAACATGCAACCACACAGCTGAATATGAATTCAAATAAACAACCCAGCACCATTAAACAGTGCAAATCACTATATAGATATATATATATATATATATATTTTTTTTTTTTTGGAAGGTGATGAAAGGGTCATAAAGAACATGTGAGATAATGAGAATCCTTCTCTTTCCGCCTTCTTATCCCACCTAATTTATGCTGCCCTTCCACTGCTTTTTGTTCTGTTTTATTTTAAGGGTACAGTTTTTCTCAGTGTCTGTTTCCCTTTTTTTGAAGCTTTATCTATCAACATATTGGAAATTTTTGGATACAGGAATATATTGCATCTGTTGTCTGGGCAGCCCCTGGACCAATCAACATGCAGTATGCATAGACATGAGTATGCAGTATGCACATGATAAGGCAGTCCAGTGTATTTGTAGATCTTTGTAGAGGTGAACTCCACTCATAGTTTCCATGGCAGATTTCCCAGTGAATAGTTTGATTTGGGTTTTTGAACAATTAAGAAAATAAAATATGTAGTAAATCATGTTTTAAATGTTTTAATGTTTTTAATCTCCACAAATCAATTTTACCATATTTTCATCAGAAAGAATGCAGATCTCTGCTGGGATAAGTTGTTGTTTGTACACAAGCAATCAAATACTGCAAATAAAATATTCAGGTTTGTGTGTGCAAACTGTTTGCAAAATGATGAAGGCAGGCTAATTCTCTACTCTGTAGCTGATTGGAGATTGCTTCTACGGGAAAGCCATCAATTTAAAATCTTTTCATTAACGTCTCTCTAACTTACAAAGGGGAAGAGAATTTCAGTCTCATGTCCTTGTGCGCAACATTTTCTTATCCACTCTGTGACATTGTAATATTATCAGGAGTCATTTAGGCGAGACTGGCTCTCAATGCTTCCACTTCACTGAGCAGGCTCCTTTGGTTCTACCATATGGTGCCTTTACCAAACCAGTGGTTGTGTGGTCATTTTCATAAGCTGATGATTCATATAGAGCCATGACAGTGCCAGTGTAAACATTGCTGGAGGAAAGACCATTGCTGAGCTTTGTGCCAAAAACTGAAACTGTTCAAAGACTTCATTTAAAAACGTGTGGTTTCTCTGAACAACTCTGGAGAGACTTTGCAAACCAGAGGTCATTGGTTTCATCTGCATGTACTTTTTTGAAGATGAGTGAAATTATAATTGGGGTTCAAACTGTGTTTTGATGTTATGAAACCCAAGGAAAAGAGCATTTAATGGGGCCTTGAAGCTAAAGTGATCCTTTTGGTGAACGATCATGTAGCTGTGGTTTGCTCAACTAGTTTCCAGTTGATGAACTTGGCAAGGTCAAACTACAAGCATGGAGCTCTGCTCCATCCCTGGTGGCTTTATACTGTTTGTGGCCAAAAGAACAAGGGGAGGGGTGGAGAAAAGTGAGGATTTTTTACTGCTGTTAGTCGTCCCATCGATGACTCACACTGCTGGCCCTGCGTCTTTCCACAAGCCATAAAAGTCAGAGGCCTGTAATGACTTTCACATTGAGCAGTGGAGCTGTAAATGCACTCCCACTATCTGCAGCCCCTGACTCAGAGCAGAAACCACCAGCAGACTCATCTCCTCCTACTCCCACTGTTTCCTTTGGCTCTCCTGGCCCAAACTAGGCATTCTGTGGCATCCCCAAAATGCTTGTCAGCTATTGTCCATTTTGCCCATTCATGGTCAGGCTAAATGCTGAGCATGCAGTTTGCAAATCTTCCAGGACTAATAAATGTTGTATCCTTCCAAGTTATGTTAGTTTGTCTGACATGAAAGGACAAGAAAGCTGGGTGAATTTAGGACCAAAAGTTACTTAAGTTACTTCACTTTTTTCCCTTTTCGTCCATAAAATGTTAGAATTTTGGGGTGATGGAAAGTCCACCAAAGTCCTAAACCAAAGACACATGGATCAAAGTTTCTTTTTTATTTTTTGAACTGGAGATTAATTTAAATTAGTTAAGAGCATGCCTACTTTTAATCTCTTGTGATTAAACCCAGTTTAAAGCCCAGAAAACCTTTGCTGATTCCAAATTGAACAAGAATTTTGTCCTGTAGAGGATCTTGAAACTTAATTTCTTATTATACTTATTATATATTATATTATATACCAGTTTTTCCCAAGAATAGGAAAATTAAACAAAAAGTTATTGACCTGCAGTAGTTTAAAAAACAAACAGAAGTGGAATTGCTTTGTGAGTCATTTTAGAGCAAATTCATACATTAAAAACATAAGAGCACATTTGGTCTAAACAAAAACTGAATTTTGACATTTAGAAACCTCTCCAAATTCTCTACAAAGTCTGAAAGCTAAATAGCACTGATGACATTCTAGCCTATCCACAGTGACCCTGACTCCTTGAGGCCCCTGACCTCCAGTTAAGGGAATGTCATCTTTGCAGGAATTCAGCTGGATCTCCAGAGTGAGAGAATGAGATTAAAAAAACACTCTGATAAGGGGATTCTCTTCTGACTGCATTCTTCAGATTTTCTCAAGGCCAATGCATGTTTTTAAGTCTGATACCCTGTGTGTAGAGTTTGCATGTCAGGAACTGGTTTATGCTGGCTTATTTACAGACTGTGTTATTTTTTACTTAGCTGTAGTGATATTATCAGAATTTCAGAATTACCAGAATTCAGCAATGGCTTTGCTTAGTACAATGTGATGTGAAGACATGCATTGAAAAACAATGAAATCATTCTTTAATGACTTCAGACATTTTCCACAATAGGCCTTGCTTACGATGGACATTTTGGCTTGTAAACAAGAAAAGCACTTTGGATAAATATGCCATGTCTAAGAACCACTGCTTTGTGCTCAGTGTACCTGTACAACTACAGTAGAGAGAGATGTTTCTCCAATCAGTTTGTAAAGATCTACAAAGTTGCATTGGTATTACTGATAACATGTCTTTTAAAAAATAAATCCAACAGAATTTGGCCCTATTTCTACCTTTCATTCATCACTTTTCTTTCAGACTCTTGTGAACACACCTGTACTAACAGCAAATGAACAGATGCTATACAGATGCTGTTATTTTTAAGAGGGAGGATACACTCATGTGTTGTGTGGTTGTGGTTTTGTGTGTGTGTGTTTGTATTTCCCTTATCTACATACAATCATTTTAAGAGATTTGGAGGGCAAAAAAGCAAAACAGCTTTGGAACCATGTCAGTGGGCAGTATCAAAATGCTGATAATTTGTGTGTTTGGGGTTGTGTCTGGCCATCTATGATTTACAGAGACTTGCAGAGACTTTACAGAGAATGCTTGTTAGAGCTTTTCCAACACTTAATGGTGAATTGTTTAC
>NW_026117991.1:0-15701 GCF_001640805.2 Lates calcarifer
CATTGTAGAGGACAACAGGACGATATCTGTGTGAAAATAGAACTAAATTTAGAAAACAAGAAAAAAGGAGCAGATTATATCTTTGGCTTGGAAGGGTAACTCCAAATACTTAAGAAAGATAAAGGTGAACAAAATGTCCATTATAAAGGACATAAATGAATGGGCCGGGTCTCAGGAGGATATAGTATTACTACTGGGATCATCTGTATTAGAAGAAACCAACAGCTCAGTTGCAGAGGTAGGAGGAAACTGGTAGTTTAATCTTCATGCATTGCAATGTTCTATTCTACTCTCATTTATATACATACTCATCTATTCTTTCTTGTGGATGTAAATATTCTGTTAACTAGTTTATTCATAAAACTGTGATTTTTAAAACTCAGAGTATTAAATGTCCATGGCCCCGGCAGAGCAACTCTTTTCACTCTTTGTTAACAGATTCAAAAATGGCAGTACTAATAAGCTTTTCAAAAAGCAAAGAGGGAAATGAATCCAAAACATTCAACTCTTCAACTCTTAAAAAATTACAAAGCCAAATTTCTATTGTTTCCTCAGCAGACTGTCCTCTACAGCTTTTCTGTTCTTTAGATTTTTTTGTCTTTTACAAGTCATCACTGTGTTGTGATCGAAATAGAGCACTAGTGAATGAATGAGAATCTGGGTAAGTATACAGGCCAGCTAAGAAAATAAGAGAAATTGAGGTATGACATTAATATATAAATTAAGATGTAAAATAAGGAATAAATAAAGAATAAATTAGTAATAAGTGTTAGTAAATAAATAAGGCTGCTGTATGTGAGCACTTCACTTACAGGTACAATGATACACATTGCAGGTATAAATAAATATAGTATGGAAACAAAGTATGGCCATTATGGCAAACTGTAACATAATCTTTAACTAATATATCTGATCCAGCACAGGTCTGTAACAAATTTCCAAACATGGTATATGTTGAGACTGTAAAAGCACTGCAAAACCCTTTACAGTGAACAGGCACTGAACACAGCGCAACTGGGAGTTTGCCCCTATTCATTTTCACTCACACTCACTACACTCAAGTAAATTGCTATGCTATTGTCCATCATAAAACAGTTTCACTTCATAATAATTACCGTCTTCCCTTGCTGCAGTACTTTGCTGCAGTTTTTTCCTAATTATTATTAATATGACATCTCTCAGCCTCTCTGTCTGTGTGTGCTGCTGTCGCACATTTTGTTCTGCCTTCTGAAACAGCCATGAACCAATGTGATAATGTCACTGATATTGATGTGCTCTCACCAGGACAGCTGTGGAGATTAGATAGACAAAGAAGAAGGGAAAAAGAAAGAAAAAGGTGCAGATGCAGAAGTAGAATGACCCATTAGCCACCCAGAGAGAAAGAGATAAGAGCAGACAGGGAAGGACAGACACAGAGTTCATGTGGTTCAGAGGGGAGAGTGGCACTTGGCACTGACGTAATTCACTTTACTCTCTCCAGAGGAATCCATTTACCCCCTTCCTGCAATTAGGGGGCCTTGTTTCCTCTCTTTATCCATCTGAATGTTTGTTTGTGGTTTGTTCCTAATGACTGACACACATATAGATGTACACACACACACACACACACACACACACACACACACACACACGCACGCACCACAAAGTCACTTGTCAGGTATAAACCCCATACCTGAGTGCCCTTTTAAGACACAACTTTGGCTGCCATGTCAAAAGGTTTCAGCACCAAAATTACAAACATATTTTCTCACCTGCTTTTACAAGTATCTAGTTGATGAGCTGCTGTTGCCGACGAGGTCATTGCTAGTCAGCAATCACAGCCTATTTCCTCTATGCTATCTTATTCTTCCATTCTGGTACTTTGTTCCTAGGAGTTTACATCATTGCACTCAGTAAAGTGGGATCCCTCTGAGCTAATGAGCAAACAAGTAAGGAAGCTCATGAGCTCCATCACTAACTGGACATTACGTTGATCACAGTTAATTCAAAGGAAGAATTTGTGCCATTGACTCCTGCCTGAAAACTATGGACAAGTTTAAAGAGAAAATTAAAACTACAATATGTAACTATTTTGTTAGCTGAAATATGCTCTGAAACATATCTTAATGTGGACAGTTGTTCAGGATTGGCCTCTGTGACTCATTGAACAGCCTGGCAGCAGTGCAGAGCTATTTTGAGCAAGCCTTGCCCCTGTAACCAATCAAAGGCCAAAGTCAGAGGTGGGAGCTCAATCAACATGTCAACAAATTTCTGGTCTACAGCATCCTGTCACACTGTGGTTACAAACTAGTACTAGCTAATGGAGGAAGATGTAGCTATGGCTGGCTCACAGGCTAGAAAGCAGCTTCATTAGTTAAGAGAGCGAATACAATGGATGTAAGGATGTAGGTGAAGGGCTGGGTGAAGCATAATGGGGCAGGGAGAGGGAGGGATGGGATGAGTGGAGTGGTTTGATTTTCAGTCTCATGCTAGTGCTAGCTAGCAGTGACAGAACTTGCATATTGTAGCTGTAAAGAAGTGAGTTGTGACACACTCCTTTTGGAGTGACAGTGGCAAGGAAAAACTTACAAGAGACAGAAACCTCAAGCAGAATCAGACTCAGGCGGCCATGGGTGGTGGGGCATTGCATAATGCAGATTCCATATGAAGATGTAAAGTGCAATCAGAGTAGTAATAGCAATAATGGTAATGGAAGTTATAATAGTGATAATAATACTAGAAATAAGATCAGACTCAGACTAGAGCACAAATAGCTGCCGGAAGTGACAGGAGAAGAAGGAGTGAGACAAAAGAGTTCAAAACTACAGTAAAAGGAAGATATTGAGTTAATAGCATGCATTTATTTTATCAATCCCCCAGCAGTCTAGGCCTATAGCAGCATAACTAGGAGATGGTTCAAGCAAGCCTGAGCCAGACTGTAAGCTTTATCAAAGAGAAAAGTTTTAAGCCTACTCTTAAACGTGAAGACTCATTGCTGTCAAATTAAACATACATTAAATTTGTCAATACTGTGAGCACCACAAATAAATTCCATTCACTTCCAGTTGTTGGGATGAAAGCAGAAATCTCAGATATCAAAGGGCACATAAAACCAAATATGTCCACATGGCTAGATACCACTACAGTTAAGTGATAATTTATTATTTTGTAATTTGGGTAAACCATTTCTTCAAAGTCAAATATTCTTCACAGTACCAGCCTGTGAGGCATGACAGAAAAAAATGTTTTGACCAAGGGTGCAAAGGTAAAAACAGTAACTTAATAGTTAAGGTGTCTTGGAGTTTGAACCTGTAAAGTTCTGGTCAAGTTTCAGTTCAACTTATACAAATACAGTGCATTTGTGAGAGGATCTTTTCAATCATAAGGCTGTCATTTTCCTCATGTGAAATCATTTCAATGTCAAGGTTGAATTCAGAGTAGACATGGTGCTATTGGGACCTTGTCTCGGTACAACATTTATTGTGGTCATGAAAATTAAAGTGGTAAAAGATGTAATCATCAAGTATCACAGTTGAGATTTTCTCCTTCATAATGGATCACAGGCTGGTGCTGAGGAGATGCTCTCCTTTCTTTCTGAGTGATTGCAATACAAAACTGGTAATGCTGTGCAAATTGCTAAAACATGTAAAATATATTGTAATTGTAATTTATTTATTTAAACAGGGACAGTGCACAATAAAACATTATCCTTATATAAAAAGAAGGAGAGATGCCTTGTACCAGGTTTTAGCAATTGCTAACTTCCACATGTATGTCCCTGAGGAGGTAAATAGAACAATAAATGAATGACAGAAAAAGATGAAAATGGAGTACAAAACACCAGGTCATAAAATATTACAGACAAAACACAAGGTCATAAAATACATTACCCCAACCCAACCCCACAGATATATGCAACTACTGCATATACCATAATCCTACACCACTCTCAAGTCAAGTCAAGTCAAATTTTATTTATATAGCGCCAATTCACAACAGAAGTTATCTCGACGCACTGTACATATAGAGCAGGTCTAGACCGTACTCTTTATATTATAAGATTTACAGAGAAAAACCCAACAGATCCCACCATGAGCAAGCACTAGGAGACTGTGGCAAGGAAAAACTTCCTTTTAAGAGGCAGAAACCTCGAGCAGATCCGGACTCAAGGTGGACGGCCATCTGCCTCGACCGGTTGGGTTTAGACAGAAAGAGAGGGGGGTGGGGGAATAGGGTAGGAGAAAGACAACATTGCAGATACACAGACTAGGTCAAAATGTAAATAGAAGTAGTAATAATAATAATAATAATAATAATAATAATAATAGTAATAATTATTATTACAGCTAAAGGAATAATAATGACAAACAATGGTACATTAATAGCACTAACACTATCAATAACACTAGTAAATGTTTAATTATTGTTGCATCATGGGTTGAGCTGGATCATGGGAGCAGCAGGAGACTCTCCAGCTCTGGAGGCAGAACCCTGCAGTGAGAGACAGTAGCAGAGAGAGAGAGAGAAGCACAGCCTGGGCACTAATGTGCTTGAGGGAAGAACACAGTTAAAGTGAAACACAAACACAAACACAATTCATAAATGTTTGCAAGGTTGCTTCGACAGTATCCAACATTTTGTTAAGTTTGAAAAGGATTGAAAGTTTGTACATAAAATTAGCTCTGTTGGAAGAGCATTCCATTGATTTATGGGTAAATAAGAAAACAATATTTTGCCAAATGAAACTTTGTGTTGTGGAATATGACATTCTCCCCTTGTAACTGATTGAGTTGCTCGTTTTGTTTTTTCAAAGCAGAGTGTAACAAATCTTTTCAAAGGAGGTGCAGTAGTGTTATGAATGATTTTAAAGAATAAGCAAACATTTGAGTGCATTATCAAATTTTCAAAATTTAAGATTTTATATTTAGAAAGGATACAACAATGATGGTATTGACATGGTTTTTTGTCATGAATCTTAAGGGCACTTTTATATAGTGATTCAAGTGGTCTTAGGACAGTTTTACATGCCTGAGACCAAGTTGTAATACAGTACAAAAAATGTGGAATTATTGCATTTAAAAAGGTACTTGATGCCTCATCAGTAAGAGAGTTTCCTGTGACTGAAGTTCTTGAGGTTCAATTTCAGTGTGTTACCCAACTTTTTCACATGGTATTTAAAACTAAGAATTGGATCAAGGGCAACACCTAAATATTTAAATTGATCCACATTTTTTTTATTTTTTGCCTATTTATGAGAATGTCAGGTCAACCCCTGAGTCTGTGTCTGTTTGCAGAAAACATAGTTACAGTCTTTTCAACATTTACTGTAAAGGCAGGAGTTGTGTAGCCATTCAACATTATGCATTTCCTTTGTTAATTTCATAGCAAGCTCTGCTGCACTTTCCCCATGAGTATAAATCACAGTATCATCAGCATACATTATTATATTAACAACATTACACACTGATGGAAGGTCATTAATATGCTAAAAAGCAGTGGTCCTAAGATTGACCCTTGTGGGACTCCCAGTATGCATGCTTTAAATGGGGATAGTGTATTGTTCACCCACACACACTGATGACTTAATGAGCGTATGGAAAGGTCATAGTTTTAGTCTTATTTAACAGTATCTCATGGTTAACTGTGCCAAAAGCCTTACGAAAGTCAAGGAAGCTCCCACCACTCTTCCTTGAACTATAGGTTTGTTTTAATTTCTTCAAGGAAGTAGCAGCATGCTGTTTTGGTTGAGTGTTTTTTCCTAAAGCCAAACTGCATCGGATATGAGAAAGCCTTGGAATCAAGGGGAGCAATTAGCTGTTCTGCAACAACCTTTTCAATAACTTTTGAGATAGCTGGGAGAATGCTAATGGGTTGATAGTTGCTGACCTCCTGTATATCACCAGACTTATACATAGGAGTTACTATGGCAGGTTTCAAGGCACTTGGAAAAGTGCTTTCATTAATTGATATGTTTATTATTTTGATTAATGGGGAAATTACAGATTCTTTATGTTTTTGAATGCTCTATATCTAGAATGATAAATGTCATAGGTTGATCCCTAATACTGCTGCAGAAGACTGAACAATTTGTAGCCTTGTGCCAATACATTTTGATTCTTAATTGTCTCCATCAGATTCAGAAATTTACATATTTTTTGATGGAAAATAAAATAATTATAACATGAATGATCATGATCATTCTTTAGGGACCCAGAATGTTATCTAACATACCAGAGTATAATCTGCAGCTGGTCAAACAATAATGACTATGAGACTTTACGTTATGGGAATTATCAGTACAGATACAGACTTTTTGGCTAATTTATGCTGATAACGCAATTTGGTTCATGTTTATGTATTTAATCAAGGATAAAATATGGATGGCTGCTTGCATTTATAATATAAACTGTGTCGTGACATGGTACTATATTTTGGAGGTACCTGTCCCTTACTAGAGGATTTCCATTTTATGCTATTCTATGCCTCTACTCCATTACTTTTCAGAGGAATAATTAACTTTTTGCTACACTACATTTACTTTACAGCTAGGTACTAGTTACTGATTAGGATTTTACATTATTTTATACTTGATGCGTTAATATAGAATAAACTTTCTGGTATTTATATATAAAGATATTCCAAAGTTAAAATGAGTTGGAGTTTCAAAATGATCTATGAGCTCTAAAACTCTGAGTATTTTTGCATTATGGAATCACTGATTTTATTTAAGTAAAAAATATGAGTGTTTCTTCAGTGAATTTTTCCCAAGCTTCCATCTTTCTGTACTTCACAAAGACATGCAGAATTACTGTCATTTACTGTCTTTGGGGGGGGTTAGTCCAACAGGGGGGTTGTTATATTATAGTTACATGATGGATGGGTTGCTAAGAAAGGTTATTCCTCACTTTAATTAACGCAGAGAGCTGTGTTTTCTGCTTTCATCTTCAGACAAGATGGAGGTGCAGATGACACTGGCAGACAGGTACCTCTTTTACGGGTACCTGATTGCTTACTGGAGCTGCATGTTTGGCCACTGCCAGGGGGTGTACATCAATCTAATGGACCAGAAGGCTGAGGGGGCCAAGGCGAAAGGTGGGTTGCAGGACCACCTCCTCCACGTAAGCACTGATACATTTCTACAAAGTACTTGGAGGATCTTCATTGTAATTGAGCTTTGCAAATGGTTTAACATCCTTCTCTATTTCTCTGTGCCAATGCAGATTAAAGAGCACAAGACCCAAACCCAGATTTTCATGACCCCTGAAGAATTTGCGTAGCTACAACGGTGTGTGGGCCATTTTTGTTTGAGGACAGCACTATGGACAGCTTGTAGCATCTTTGGGGAGCATGAATGTGCTCAGCAAATATCATGTTTACCTGAAATTAACATGTTTACCTGCAGATCAGACATAGAGGTTTCTTAAACAAAAGCTGAAAAGTTGGACTGATGGTGGCATCATAGGAACGACAAAAAGGTCACCAAAAATAAGGTTCATACTCAGGAGACCATGTATATTCACTGGAAATTTCAAGGAAACTTTGTTTGCCAGTGCCACTGATCAAAAAATCAGTATGTAACTAAAATTACTACAAATGATCTTCTGGGGACTTGAAATATGTTTCTCTGGACCACAACAATGCTCCTTCTGTCAATGAAGTAATCTGACAGCAGTCGTGTTTATGTTTCCAGTCTTGTCAGAGTAGCTGTGAATGTTTAAGGCATCCATAATCTGTCAGTGAAACCTTATCCCAGTGGGCTTACTCACAGAGAGAAACAAAGTAGTATTAGTAATGATGGCTGCTTTTATCCATTTTGTCTCTGGCCGGCTTTACACATTTATTAGGGTTTCAGCAGTTTCAAATGAAAAGAGACCTGGAAAGCTGCGGGGGCCACGATAATGACCACAACAATAATTGGAATTGTTTATTGACTGCTGCAAAATGTTCATACTTTCCATAATAATGAAGAGCTAGGTGTTAATGACTACAGATGGAGAATGTTTGAATAATTGTTGTAACTAATTCCCAGTGAAGCAGCTGTGCATAAAATGTGTTTGAGGGGCTGGGAATTCAGTGAAAGGTAAAGCTACAATACATTTTCAAATGTATACATCAGACAATACCTTGTTTGTGGCCCTAATAACATTTTCCTCATCGATGTCTTCATAGTCTGTCTGAATAATCGCTATCGTCTTTTTTTTTAAACTTGCAGAAGGTGAAGCAACCAAACTTCTAAGCCTCGGGGCAAATGTGTCTACTAATTAGGTCACTGTGAGTTCGACCATTACTTTTCTATGTGGGCTTTGTATCAGCTCAGAAATAAGCAGCTTTTACCCAGTCCTTACAGCCCCTAGGACTGGTTCAATACAAATTCATTTGGTCATGTCATTTAGAGTTTAGCTTGGGGTTGGGTTGTGGATCAGAGTGACACTTCTGTTTGAAAATAACAAGACAGAGACACTTTCTGTTGAGGGAAAGATTTTTGGTTGTAACGACTTTGGTTACATACATCCATATGATTCCTGCATAACACGCAATGACAGAGTGCTGATGGGGGTGCTAGTGCTGTGTTGGTAGATATTCGCTCACTAAATTGTTCAAATTAGAAAGGGAAAAAGTGTTTTGTCAGCATTGCTGTTCATATGGTTGAATCTTGTCAGCTGACTTCTGTCCATTGTAATTTCACAGCTGCGCTAATCAGTATTTTTTCATGGACAGTCAGTCATATTGGCTGTGTAATGTGAGAGGTGCTGACGAACCAACACAGAATTATCTCCCAACTCTGCAGCTGAGGGAAACTCAGCTCTGTGGTGTGTTTTAGCATCTTTTAGTTTATTGTTTTGCTTGCTTAGGCTGCATCTTTTCTGTTTTGGTTCACCGTCACCTCTTTAATTAACCTTGATTGAAAAATCACATAATGTGTCCTTTGTTTCATCTTTGTCATTTGATTATTTCTTTTGGTTACTTGAGGTGTCAGTCAAATCCACCCTTGGTGATTGGCCCAAACAATACAGCAAAAAAAGACAAAGTTAAGAGAGACACGAGTGAAGAGAAACAGTGTATAGAGCTAGAACAGTGACATTTAAATTTTGACACTCAAAATAAAATTTGGCATTGAAAACAAATCCTGAACTGAAACAAAAAAACACATTGGCACTGAAATATCTGTATTGGAAAAAGATGAACAAGCAATGGCACTAAAAAAAAAGTTTCACAAGTTAAAGTTTCATGAAGCCCATAGATTATATCAGGGGTACCTGCTTTTAACCAGCAGGTGCTAACTTCAGCTATGTTAGCTGGCTAATGTTATGTTCTGCTGGCATTTATAAACTGTAACTTATCAACCGCAGCCATTTCCTCTTCTCTTTCCCGTCACAAGGAAAGCAGCAGAATGACAACTAAATATATATATGTGTGTATATATATATATATATATATATATATATATATATATATATAGCTGTTGTTCATTTTCAGCAGTTTTCAGTAGCAGCAACAGTTTGTGCATTTCAAAAGCAAAATTTAAACCTTTTATTTAAAAGATTTGTCTGGGGTCAGTTATTTGAAATACAATATAATAAATGTTGAGAACTTCTTAAGTTCTTCTTAGTTTTACAGTTTGTTTATAGTTTATTATAGTGGGTATTACCCAAAACAGTATTATATTGATGATCATATATTGTCTATTTATGGCAACTAAATCAACTAAATAGATAAAATTAAGGAATTAAATTAAGAATAAATAATATTGGTTCCTTACTCTACAATCCTTATGCAGCCTGTTGGTCTGCCTGGTAAAAACAGCCACCCAGCCACTGTCCTTTTGGAATCCCAGGTGATACGCTGCTTAAAAATATTCGGTGTGGATTTCATCTAAGTTTACAGACATTCTATTGTCTCTGTGAGGTTCCATAAAGTAGACCAGTGTTTCCCAACCAATGTGCCGTGGCACATATGTGTGCCTTGAGAAATCATCAGGTGTGCCGTGGAAGATTAACCAATTTAACTCAACTGGTACGCTGGTAAGCGAGTGGCGTGTAGTGACAGGCAGAACAATTACATGCTCTTCCACTAAAGGCAGTATCGCGCTAAATACGTAAGTACATAGTCATGCTGCGAGTGAGACAACGCCGCGGCTCAAAAAGGTTGGGAAACACTGAAGTAGAGGACCACTTAACTAGACTGTAGCATGATATCTGTCCATTGAACCTACAAGGTGTGACAAACCACTGCCCCATGACACTGACATATTCATTACATAGCAGGAAGCAAATTGATAAGATTTTAGATGCTAAACATGACTTAAAACTAGAGCTGAGAGAAACAGGAATTCTCTCATTCATTTTTGAGGAATATTTTTAAAAACCAAAATGTTTAACTAGTGGAAACTTTTGCATGTTGGTGGCACTAGGGTCATGAATATATGCCGATCAATATGACTGACATTGCCATCCCTGGAGCTAGTGTGGCTTAGATAGGGTATGTTCCCATAGTAATAAACCCTCCACTCACTGGGAATATCGACAGTTCTTTTAAAGGCTGGATCAATAGTACAGTGGCAGTGAAGAATACATGTAAAAGGCACAATTTGTGTTATACTGGCAGTGAGTATGTATGCCCTCATGCATACACGCAAACTAATAAAATCCTCCCACACAAACTACTGAAATCCTCACACAGACTAGTTAAATCCTCCCCCACAAACTAGGAAAATGCCCTCACAGACACTACAAGATTATTTCAGTAGTGTATATAAGCATTTTACAAGTGTATGTGAGAGCATTTTACTAGTGTGTGTTAGAGGATTTCAGTAGTGTCTTTGAGAGCATGGACTTCAGTTAAATCAGAAGCCGTTTCAGCTAATGGTGGTTTGAAAAATGAATTGTGAATGTCATGGTACTGATGCTGCACTGATGTCTGCTCAGCCACATACAGGTAGTCTAGCCAAACTAAGCAGCTGTGTTACTTTGGCCTCAGTGGAGACAATCAGAACCCTCTCAAACATGGTGACAATCAGGCAGCACCCTATTGTTAAAACTCATGCGACAGTTACCTAGCATCACTGTTCCCATCCCACCGGAGTAGCAGCATGCTACCGTCACCTACAGCTCCAGCCAGGTGCTCCGTGCTATCAAACGCAGCAAGTTCGAGTTTAACTTTGGTTTCGGCAATGGCGAAACAGATTAGGTGACACTATAGACACTGTCAATGTCATTATGCTGCACATGATATCAGTCCACCGCCAAGGTTATGTTTATACTCACTCTCTTGATAAAAATTACTCACTTTCTAAAAGGAAATGCATATTGTAGAAGTAGGCACGCTGACATAAATGATAAATTGGAAGCGTAGTAGTGGCGACGTGAAAGTCAGGCTTATTTCAGAGCTAGTCCACAGCAACACGATGATTTCAACAAGGAAGTAATACTACATCGTGGGGAATCGTGTGCAAACAAGGTACAAAATTATGGTTACAGAAACAGGGGGAGAGGTAGTGATAGGCAGTTTTTTAACAACAGGGCTGTAGGTGGGCAAGAGATGAACCAAGTTATGAAAGGATTCAACAGGAGGAGGCAGTACAGTAGATTTGTATGCATCCTCTACATTAACATACAGAAGATCAAGATTTTCATCATGTCTTGTGGTGCAGTCGACAAGTCTGGGTACTTTGTCTCTAGTCTCGTGATGACCGTGTGTATTACGTCACATGCTGTTGTAAACAACAATGGCGATCACCACAGTGAACTCTTTTAGCAGATAGTAAGGTCTCAGACTAACTGCCTAGAGTTTGATGTCTTCATTGGCTATCTTTTCTTTTTTTGGTGACATGCTCTGGTTTACACCATCTGTTATTTACAAGCACTGCCAGCCCCCCTCCCTTCTTCTTACCACATGCTTTCTTGTCCCTGTCCACCTGTATAGTCTGGAAGTCACTAACAATGGTGTTACAGTCTAGAACAGTGTTTCCCAACCAGTGTGCCATGGCACATAAGTGTGCCTTGAGAAATCATCAGGTGTGCCGTGGAAGATTATCCAATTTAACCTGATTGGTACTCTAAGCAAGCGGCATGTAGTGACAAGCAGAACAATTACATGCTCTTCCACTAGAGGCAGTATCGCGCTAAATATTAAAGTACATAGTCATGCTGCGAATGAGACAACGCCGCAGTTGTGCTGTGGCTCCAAAAGGTTGGGAATCACTGGTCTAGAATACTGTCTTTGAGCCACGTTTCCGTGAAACACATCAAGCTGCTCTCCTGGTTCACATTCTGGTTTCTGCAAGGGTCTCCAGTTCCTCCATCTAACTCAAAGATGCTGTACAAAATCTGAAGAAACATACAAAAAAACATTCATTCAATTATTCAAACCACAGAGCTGCACATAACAGGCTGCCGTATTACCAGTGCCATCTATGATAAGTGCCATGTAATGATGACACCTTGAAATTCTATGGTCATATGGCGCGTTGTTTTTGTCAAGTGTCAAGAGGGCAGAACTTATGCCCAGGCCCCACTACTGAGCTCAAATGAGGCACCACTGTGGAAGAGGAATCCTGCATCCTCTCATGTTATGTATATGTTGTGGCCTGTTAGTAGCTGGTACCATTGCAACATCCCCTACAAATGTTTTCTCCAGTATTAATGTGCTTTGACAAAGGTAACTGAGATCTCAAAAGGAGGTGACTTTGCTTAAAAGAAAAAAGATCCAACATCAAATGACCAAATTAGTTTTTTAACTGGTAGACAATGTCCATCATAGTTTAGCATGAATTACAAGCACTGGTTACTGAACTCCAGTATGGCGCCCATTTACTTTGATGATAGTGGCTCAATCGATAAGCCAGAGTGTTGTCTTACCTTTAGTTTACTTTACTCCCATTGCACATGCCCACCAGCGTTTAATGGGCCCACCTGGTTGGCCCGTAACATTACACTCAGATGATGTGATGCACATACGGCTCATGATTTCAGAACTTAAATTTCAGAGTACATAGACCAACAAATAATTTTGTTTGCAGCTGAATGTGGCTTTTCTTTTTATAGTAGAGATATATGAAGCCACTGATTTTTGGACCACAGGAGGTTTTATTTGTTGCAGCACGACAGTGCCACTGAGGCAGTCTGAAATATTGTTATGTAATAATCTTCTCAGTGTTAATTAACATGAAACCAAAGAAGTTCAGATAATGTAATGACCCTATAGATCTATGCTAATGGCCACTAGTTTCAGTAACTTCAGATCCATTCCTGAGAAATCATGTTTTGTAAATGTGCCTGTTGGTAGGAGCGGATTGCTTGGCCTGTGTTAATCCAGCTTGCTGTCCAGGCTGCAGTGTGTGGTCAGTCAGCCTCGTCCTGTGAGTTGGCTGCTCTGCTCCGCTCTGATAGTGCCTATGCTGTCACAGTTGAATTATGCCTTTCTTTAAATCCCTGGCATGCGTGCAATGTAAATTGTCCAGGTGCTGCACTGCCCTGGTAAAGTAGTTCCACCTTTTTCTTCATGTCAAGTGACATATAGAAAAGTAATGTTCAAAACTTCTTGGAGAACTTGTCAAAAAAAACTTCACAGTCAACACTCCTTAGCTCCTTGGCAATAGACCTGCAAAGTTTTAAGTTGATTAGACACTTAAGATAACATGGCTAAACAACTGGCTTGTTGCATGATTGAGTGCTTGTGTTCATTTCCTCCCTAGCTGTAGACTATTGGTTAGCCGCTGTTTTCCATTAAGCCTTTATACTGTAGTTTTCCTTTGAGGTTGAGTAATTTGTAACATTATGTGAGTGGTTCTTTAGTGGGAGGAGGACTCCATGTGGAAATAATTTTCCCCACATTAGATCAGGATGATAAATCCCTCAACTCACACATACAGTACTCAAGCATACATCTACATTATACTCACACAAAGACTGCATCATGCATTCACACAGTCAATTACTGTGCAATCAAAACATCCACACTGTTTTAATAAAAAAGAATTGCTTCTTTCTATGCAAAGTTTTTTATCTGTTTGATGTGAGAATGCAGTAAAATCCACCCCTAAAAATGAATCATAGTCTTTGAATCACAAGGGTTTGAAATGGAAGACAAATAACTTAGAAAATGAAGTTAAAGAAGCATAACTCTCCACAACTGCCAAAACATGTGATTCATTGCTGAAAGGAAACTATCCTTGCTGTTACGAGAAAAGCAGCATTGATGTAATTCCCATAAATCCAACATCTACACTCTACTGCCCTGAAGAAAAGCTATTCCTTCTAAAAGACAGCTGTAACACACACCCATGACAACCATATCTCTCTGCAGTCATCTAGTTCTTCCTCTTCCCATATTACATCTTATTTCTCTTTCTTTCCTCCTCTATCCTTCCATGAGATTCTCTCCATAACATTTGGTCCCTGTCTCCCTCTCTTTGCAATTTATATCAATGTACACACATCCCTCTCAATTCACATATCTGCACAATGGCTGCTGTTTGGAGAAGTTCCGTGTCTCCCAAAAGCCATGAAATATACCACAATGACAGACTCAAAGTTTCACACGAGTGAGTTATATTTATGCACAATGATTCATACTGTAGCTGTCTACTCTTTAGAGATGTTCTACCTTTTCCCAAAAGGCCTTGGGAAGCACTTTTTCTCTTAGATTGCACCCAGAAAGATTTTCCTCTAGCAAGCAGCTTTAGGTGATGAACATATCATTTTTTATGCTACTTTATAGTAGAGACAGAGAAAATGGCAAGATCACAGCAAAACCAAGAAACATATTCTTGTTCACTAACTGGTCTAACATACAAATTAAACAAAGTATTAAATCTAGCAAATCAACACAGAGAAAAAAGCAAGTGAACATAAATTAAAAGTGAACTGAAAGGCTGTATTTGGCATAGCCTGGATGGTTTGCGAGATGCAGTGTATGAAGTATGAAGTAAGGTTAAAAACACCACTGCAGTTATTCAAGTTAAGTAAGTTATAGTTTTTGTGTGGTACTGGCAAGTGATCTCATCACTGTCCTACATAATGTACTGTATGTTAGATGTGTAAATGTAAGAGAGTGGTAAACGTGGGTGCAAGTGTACACGTGCCATAGCCCTGAGAACCCTTCCTACATCACTGCAAGGCCCTAACTTGCATTTCTAATTTGTTTCATGCCTCAGATCTTACCACAGCTGTTGTTGCACATTTGTATAGGCTGTGTATTTGGTAATGGGCTTTGCCGGCATGTATGTGCCAAAGGATGCCTAATCTTTTCTCAGAAGACTTTTTGGCTTTTCAAACACAGGTGTAACTAATAACATTAATTAGGAATTATATTCAGTTACTCTGTGCCAGGGCTCTGCTATTGTACATGCTGGCTCCCTGGCATGGCTTACTGGCACACCTAAATGGAACAAAGCCATCATCAACATCAGTGGTTACAGATGTGCTTCCACTGCCATTTCACTGCCATGACATGTCAACGAGAAATGTCTGCTGTGGCTGTGTGTGCCAATGTGATGTGAAACCAATTAATTACAGGTGGACAGTCCACTATAATTTCTCAGCTGAGGATAAGGCAGAGGCCATATTTTACAGTCTGGTCAATCAGGAGAGAGGAACTAGAATTACTAGTGCAAAATCTACCCAAGTAGTGCAAATTACCCACTCCTGACTCTGGGAGTAGTGACAAAAATAACAATACAGAACATGTTCATGGCCCTGCAATTGCAATGAATACACTTTAAA
>NW_026117992.1:0-23663 GCF_001640805.2 Lates calcarifer
GAATACCGTAAGATAAAAATCGTGAGATAAAAAGTCAAAATTATGAGATAAAAAGTCATAATTGTGAGATAAGAAGTCCAATTTATGAGATAAGTCAAAATGATGAGATAATGTCGAAATTATGAGATAAAAAGTCATAATTATGAGATAACATCAAAATTCTGAGATAATCATTCAAAATGACGAGATAAATTGAAATTATGAGATAATGTTGAAATTGTGAGATTAAAAAATCATAATATGAGATGATGTCGAAATTATGAGATAAACTGAAATCATGAGATAATGTCGAAATTATGAGATAAACTGAAATCATGAGATAATGTCAAAATTACTAGATAATAAATCGGAATTATGAGATAATGTCGTAATTGTGAGATTAAAAAGTTGTAATTATGAGATGATGTCGAAATTCTGAGATAAATTGAAATCATGAGATAATGTCCAAATTATGAAATAAAATGGAATTATGAGATAAGAAGTCATAATTATGAGATAATGTCAAAATTATAAAATACTTTCACACAACACTCAAAGTAGCAGTTCTTTGGCGTGAGTTTCCTATTTAACTTGACAGTGAAATGGATCGTGAGCACATTGAAGACTGTTTTAAATAGGGCTTTACAAGATGAAATACTTAATTTGCTTGCTGATTCACACTGGATTATATGGAGCAAAACACACCCTTGAAAAGAGAAGCAGGTCTTGTGTAGACAGAATAAAAATGATGTGGCTGAAGTGGCAATCTTCATTGAACAGCAGCTGGAAACATCTTGTCAGTGTCATGGTTACCTTATTTAGGATAACATATTGCTGGAGAGACAGCTTGGTGCGCCACTGGAGTGCATGCAGACTTTTCCAAATTATTATCTCAATTTCAGTGTATCATCTCATGATTATGACTTACTATCTCTTTGACTTAATGTGAGCAGTTTTTTCTTATATCGGTGGAAATGAGCTTCCATAGGCTGAAAACATTTGAACATCTAAAAAAATATGATGCTTTTATTTCAAAGTTGCAGATACAAATGGTAAGTATTACTGTAACAGCTGAGAAAGATACTGTCTCTGTGTGTGGCCTCTTTCATTTCCTCTTTGATGTTTATATATATTGTGATTTGTAAACATTTGTGCTGTTTATCAAACTCTTGACTTACCTTTTTGTCAAAATCCTGCTACAAACTGTCTCCACAGCACATAGAAGACATGGATTCACAGTTCAACAGTTTTCACTTCAAACAGGTTTTAGAGCAGTTTTAATCAGGAGTAACTTTTCTGTCAAAATCAGTTGGTGATAGAAAACATTTCTTCAAAATAAAACAGGGTTTAACAGAGCCAGACGCTGAAATACACAGAGAAAGAAAGGGACACTTAAACACAATATGTCCTGTTTACACACACAACCAGACAGACACATACATACACACACACACACACACACACACACAACTGACATCTCACATTAACTAATGGGCCATTCTGATCAGTTAAACCCTAGTTCTGAATACTTATGTAAATGTGATGTTAAAATATTTTCCCTTTTTCATTAATTTGCAAACATTTTTAAAAACTTGCTCACTGAAGTGAAGAAAAACCCATTAGCAAAATAAAGCTCATAAAATAAATATACAATAATAATAATAATATAATAATATAATTAAATAATAATAATAAAACAAAAATATACAACAAAAATAATGACTAAACACGAAAAGGGATGGATTATTGGTGAAATATAAACTAACAAACAAATGCTGCAACTACATTGTCTTTTATAACACCAGACCACACCCCTTCCACTTTCTGTAAAGCGCTGGTCCTCCACACACACCGCTGACATGTGTATTGATGGGTTTGCTAAATGTAGTGTTTTTAGGAGCCATTCTGAAACAAAACACCAAGGTTTTGTTTTGTTTTTTAAAAATATATAGTATATAAAGATTAGCTCTCTAGAAGTTTGAGATCTACCGGCTATTAATGGCTGCTGACACTTCTGCCTGCGCTGGTACCATCGCTATGGCAACCGTGAGGACACAAGCATCATCATAAGCATCTTCACAAGTATCACAAATATATTAAAAACTGTTAGAAACTTAGGAAAACGATAGTGAAAGGTGAGTGTTGTTTTCACTGTCAAAACTAGCGTAATACAAATTTATAACAGAATAGGCCTATAACATATTTATATAATGCTGACTGGTGTAAAGGCTGTCTAGCGCATCATAAGACTGGTGCCTTTTGACTAAGTTCAATCGGTAACATGACATTTCTGGAAAAATGAATGGACTAGCTTTTAGCTGATAATCTGTAACGGTCGGTAGACACAGTCTAATATCCCAAGCTAACCTGAGTGTGTGTGTGTGTTTGTTTTGTTTCAGAATGGCTCTAAAACAGATTAGGTACACAAAACCAGATTGTCCTTTTTTTCGGCTCCCACCTGTACATATCTGTGTGGTGGCCATCGAGGAACAGCCCCAAACCCTGAATTGGACTTTTCATGAGAGTGGCCAGGTGGCAGGTGCGTCGCCTTTTCCAGCCTCCATCCATGGAGACCCACTTCGTGATGCCATCAAGGGCACTGGCTTAAAGTCCGACGGTTAGTGGACGCCACAGATCAGAACCACAAAATATTGCGTGGATATGTCACTCTCACAATGTTTTACCCTGGAAACTTTTTCTATCACAAAAAGTACAAAAAGTAAATTCACTCAAGCGGTAACTTTTTTTGAATGATAAGTAGTGTGGGCCATAAACATCATCTATTGACGGATTATTTAGTTCTTTTAAACACCCCAAGTTTACTGGTTAAAGAATAATATAAACAAATAAACGTTTGTACTGAAACAGCGGGTGCCCATGAGGACCGCTACTCTCCTACAGGTATAAATGTCAGTCTGATGAACAACACAAACAGCCAAAAAAGACTCAATTACAATAATATGTTGTAGCCATGAGAGACTAAAAGAGTATAAAATTCTTTCTTTCTTTTGGTTGAAGGACAACACCAGAGTGAAGGTGACTCTGTGGAGGGAGGCAGCACTGGCCTCTGTCAGTGCTGGGAAGTGGCTGACGTTTAGCCACCTAAGGAGCACTGAGACCGCGCATGGGCACGTGCACACACACGTGTCTCAAAGATGGAAACAGACAAAATTCAATGTAAAGCACCATGTGTGATTTCTGGCTTAAAAAGATGTTTGAGACTCCTGAACTAACTCACTCCCGAATTTACTCCCTGCAGGAGGTCAGTTGAGACATGAACATGGCTGTTGGCGTGCTCACTGGCTATGAATCTGCAAAGGATGGCATCTGGGAGTGGTGGAGGCAGAGGAAGCCATTGGGTGTAAAATAGAGAAAAAAAATTAAATGCTCTGCATTCACACTAATAAACCATTTATTGTGTATTTTAGACCATAAAATGGATTTGCATGACAAAAACTTGGCAATTTAAAGGTTAAAAATTTAAAGAAATTCATTAATATTTGATATGTATAATTAGGACTGATGCTGGGTTAATTTTTTTTATTAAAAAAGAAAATTAAATTTTTGATTTTTGATTTCTTTTGAGCACATTTCTGTGCGAAGGAACATTACAGTAACGTAACAATTTCAAAGGTGAATCAAAGGGTTAATATCTGCTTAATTATATTGTTTGCTTTTTTAATGGAGATGATACAGTGATGACGTGTATTGTCACAGGCGGAAATGAAAGTTCATTAACGACAGAGCACAGGGCACAGCTGAAAAAGGTACGGGGAAGATTACATTTAAACTTAATTTATTAACGTGTCAATGCATAGAGCCTGTTCTGACGTGAACCCGTAACTATCAGTGCTGCTTGATGTCAAATGATGAGAACAGGTTTTATCAGCACATCATTTTAGGTTGACGCACACAGCACAGAGCGCAGGCGTAAACACACATGCTAATGTTTTGGATACTGCAGCCGTGCGCACCTGTACGTCAGAAGTAGGAGTGAGATAAAATGATGACTGAAAATCGAGCGACAGTGTTACTGAAAAAGACTGACAGGTACAGAGAGCCGGTACACAGACACAGCTGATAAAGACTCTGGGATTTGGTCACAGCTCAGTTCTCTCTGCCGTTTTTAACTCATCATATCACCATCATAACACCGGTGTCCGTTCTCATGACTTGCATACAGTTCTCATCTGACACCGGAGCAGACAGTATCAGAGCGACCCACTCTGCCTCACGCTGTCGCTCTGTCCTTCGTTTTCATCAAGTATCTAACTCCACAGTTAGTTTTGTGGTTTGGTCATTTTAAGACGAGATGTGGTTGTAAAGTTTACAGCCTGTCGCTCTGTTGCTCCTGCTCTGTGTGTGAACTGTGAGGCAGCTAAAAAAAAGTGTTAACAAAGTTATATGGCCCCCTAAATGTTGACTATAAATAGTATTACACATGTACTATAAATAGTCACCATTTAAGGGGCAGCCCTAAAACTGACCTTATGGTATCTTCACATCTCACTTAGGAGTAAAAAGGAAACTTTAACTTAACAACAGAAATAGTGATTTGATTCATATCGTAACATGAAAAATCATATTGTGATATTTTTTTAATTCATATAGTGCCAAATCACAGCAGAAGTTATCTCAAGGAACTTTCCATATAGAGCAGGTCTGGTCCGTACTCTTTATATTATAATTTTTTCAAAGAGAGATCCAACAATTCCCACCATGAGCAGCACTAGACGACGGTGGCAAAGAAAGACTTAAGAGGGAGAAACAGTCTCAAATTGTCAAGGAAATGGTGTTAGCTAGCTTACATTTAGCATCTCTGATTTACTGGTTAGGTAGCTACCGTATAAACACATTTTGATTTATTTTTTGCAAGTTAAACTTTAGTGGCACAGATCAAATATATTGAGCCCAGTAATATGATGGGATGAACTTGACTGGATATAGTCTGTGGGCTCAGATGCAGTAGTGTGGCTGTAGTGAGCAGGATTCTAGAAATGATCTGTGCATGTGGTGGAGGAATGCACAGAGCAGGGTAGAAATTCAACTGAATTCATCATGTTATTTTACAAGTTTTGCATCCTCATTACTGCCGCTAAATGCCTGACCTGTCTACATCCAAAGTCAAACATTTCATAACTCTCTAATGTAGCATGCATTAAGAGTTTTTGACTGATGATGATTAGTTTTGAAGTGGCATTGTGTGTTTTTACACACTTAATATCCCCATGTGGATCATCGTTCAAGAGTTGAACGAGTTTAAATGCATGTGTCCATTTATCTTCAGTGTGTGAGGAATGTCACAGAGTGAAACCGGCAGGTACTAATGAGCAGGAAAGTGTATGGCACCCTGCTATGGCATTTGTTTAGCACTACAGTCTGTTCGACAGGCCCTGCACACACACAGCAGCACTGATCCATCCTGTTTATTGTAGCTTCAGATGTAACATTTGCCATTTTTCAATTAAAATATAATGGTTTTATGGAAACTAGTGTAAGTCAAGGTAGAAAAAAATCAGATAAATTGACCACAATGGAGATACAGCAGAGGACACTTCAAAATGGATGACAGTTCACATAATAACCAGAAGAGGGCAGCTGTGAGTTTCTCTAAACCCAGCCATTGAAAACCCTAACAGATAACTTTAGCCTTAGTATTTCAACAGCACAACCACTACCAGGTGTACTGAATATTATCCTTTCATAATTAGAGGTTGAGAAATATTTGGGTGCCTGATATTGGAAGAGATAAAATATCCAGCTAAAGTAAAATATGAATATTGGGTAATGATGCATGCTTTGAGGGGGAGGCAGTTTTTACAGAGAAAATCACCCACTGCAGAATTAAATGGGCCAGTCAAATTATTGTGCAAGATGGCTGATATACATTTCTTTCACAACACCAGTGAAGATGTCTCATCTGTTTCCCACTCCTTTGAATGGATCGGCCCTTTCAGGTTAAATGGAGCTCTTATCTTTCATCTCCATCACTTCTAATTATTTCATATCTGTTCACAGTGACACAGTGTTTAGAGCTGACATGTGATTTTGCAACCTTGCTGGAGGCTGAAGCAGAGTCCACCAGCAGTGCCTGTTTTGCCATTTATGCCCTACAGCATCATGTTCAGAATTCACAACCAGGTAATGAAGACATTCTCCAGGCTGTCCCCCAATCCTCCTATGTGGGCAATTGTCTACACAGTCTTCCCTCAGCCCATGAGGCCAAGAACCTGGCCTCAGGTGGGTTTGAGATCCATCAATGGGCCAGCAACAATCCTGCAGTCATTCAGCACCTACCCCCAGTGCCTGATCTGCTTCTTCAGAGCTATGGTTGAAACCACTCAGAACCTCAAGGTGGAACCCTGGTGTGGCACTGTTCTACAGACAGCCTTGCTTACAAGTACTGACCAGTAAAGTACTCCTCCTTGATCCTCAGGAATGTATACAAAGTCCTAGCTAGTCAGTATGATCCCATATGGCTCTGTGGCTTATCTGAGGGAGGTGGATAAGAAAGGCCAGTGTCACCTGGTCTTTGTCATGGCCTGCTCCAGAGTAGCAACCAAATGTCAGCTTACAGTGCCTCACCTTGAATTGTGTGCTGCCTTCTCTGGAGCCCAGCTTATCCCAACTGCTCCATTCAGAACAAACCTTTCCGCTCAGTCACACAGTCCTTTGGTCAGATTCCACCACTGTGCTTTCCTGGATCCACTCAGAGACCTGTCGCTACAAAATCTTTGTCGGCAAAGCAACTAATAGAGATCTTGGACTAACCCGGCAGATTGGAAGTATGTTTCATTCTCCTTGAAACCAGCAGATGACCTTACCAGAGGTATGGCTGCTGGAACTAGTAGTGCCACATCGCTGGACCACAGGACCTCCCTTCCTACACTTACCATCGGATCAGTGGCCCATACAGCCTCCTATTGCCCCCAAGAAAGTTGCCTTTGAGTGGAGGAAACCAGCATTCTGTGGTCACATAGTCACATAGAATAGTCCTTCATGTTATACTCCTGCTGACATCACAACCTCCTCCCTCTAAGCCCCTTGAATATACCATACTTTCCAGACTATTGAGCGCACCTGACTATAAGCCGCACCCACTAAAATTAAAAAGAAAAAAAAAGTACATATACAGGCCACACTTATCTATAATATTAAGCTCGTTAGCCCGTAAAAATCTATAAATTAGCTGCATCGTTGTTTAAGCTTCAAAGCGTGTGAAAAAAGTAGCGGCTTATAGTCCAGAAATTACCGTACTGAGGTTGAGAACTGCATTCTATGACCTGCACAACAACAGAGTTTCCCTGAAGAGTACACACTTCTCCAGTCGGATAAGCCTGTGTTCCCTCTCACCTGAGTTTGAATCTGTCACCAGTCTGATCCATGTTGGAGGCCATCTGAGGAGAGGTGAAAACCTCTGCATCATACATCCTGTGGTGTTAGATCCAAAGCACCCAATCATTCAACTCCTAATTGGAGAAGATGACAAAAGCCTCTCCACCCTGGTCCTGAGAGTTTTTTTGCTGGTATTCACTGGCATTACTGGATTCTGAAAGGAATCCTGCAGCCAAGTTCTACCTGGATGTGTGGTGAGGGGCATTATCTTGTTGAAACATCCAGTTTTGACTTCGACGGAACAGTGCACGTGCAGAAGGGAGCATGTGGGTTTCGAAAATGACACAATATTTGGCAGAGTTCAATGTGCCATCACAGACAGTGAGATGACCAACACCAGCAGCACTCCTGCATCCCCAAACCATGTACTGTACATGCTGGAGATAATGCTTCACCTGGCCTTCTGCGTACCCTCACATTATCAGGAGGAGGATAAAGCTGGAAACTGGACTCATCTGACCCAAGAATCTTCTTCCAGTTCCTGGCTGTCCAGTTCTTGTGTGCTTGGACCCCAACAACACTGGGCTAACCTCTGTCTCTCATTGATCAAAGGCTTCTTGACAACCTTGTAGGACCTTAAGCCACGATCTAAAAGTTGGCCACGTACAGTGCGGGTGGAACACTGGACACCAGTTTGGTTTGATCACTGCTGCTGAAGCTCCTGTGATGTCATTCCGTGGTTTACCCTGCACATGCAGATCAGGATGCGGTCATTTCCTGCTGAAGAAACCCTCGGGCGCCCAGATCTTGGTTTGTCTTCCAAGCTGTTGGTTCGTCTATATTTCTGCAGAGTGTATCCAACTGCTGAAGGACTACATCTGCACTTCCTGGCTATCTGGCAGTAGCTGTACCCTTCCTGGCTGAGAATCTGTATCTTCTAATGTGTTTCCTGCGTTAGGTTCCTTGTTTTAGCCATTTTTGTCTTTGAAGAACTTACAAATGTGTTGGCTTTATATAGACATGTAGCACGGCAACAAATACTGTGTCTTTTAATAAAAAGCATGACCTTCATTAGTGGATCACCGGTACCAAAATGACCCAATATTCAAAATTTCTTATGTATTTTTATGGAACCAATCAATTTTAAAGTTTTTAATGGCTTTTTTAGGATTTGTCTAGTAGTTTGGCTGTGACTGTACTACAAGAAATTGCACTTGAAGACCTAAGAGTGATTCTTAATGCAGTATTTCACAAATGCATGGGGTGTCTGTATATACTGTATACCACTGTATATATGGAAGCCTGTGAAGGTCTCACTCACAGGTCTCAAGAACTTTATATACAGTTAATCAGTGCTGTGTTTTCAGCTTTTCTGCTACTTGAAAATAAAATAGAAAATAAATTACTGCCACTTTAAAGTAAAAAAAAAAAGTGTGACAAGACATTCAGCTGACATTTGACATTCAAGTTGAATTCATCACATTTTCTCTTTGGGGTGAATCTTCCAACTGGTATATACAGATAGATACATTTTTTGGAATTATACTTGGTTTTCCTGCTTTGATACCAATTCATTCTCCATTTCCTTCTTGGCTTTAACCCTTTGAAGCACCCATACACATTTTTTGTGTTTGGATTTTAATGTCTAGCATATTTTATCCTTTTTTCATGCATATAGTTGATGATTTATGCAAAGGTTTTTTTTTTTTTTACCATATATGGCAAATAGAGAAAATACCTGCTTTTTCCAATAGAGGGCACTCGCACCATATCCTCCCCCTCCTCAAAATGATTCCCACTAACCTAAGTCCAGTGCCCTATCTCAGTTTAGCAGAAGCCACTCCCTCCCAGCTTAATCATCTTACAGACAGTGTTGCAGACTCCCTGCATACTACTTTAGACTATATGGCTAGTCTGGTTCAGAATGCTGCAGCTAGAATGCTGACCAAATTGAGAAGGTTCGACCATATTACCCCCGGTTTTAACCTCCCTTCACTGGCTCCCTATTCATGTTAGATCAGACTTTAAAGTTCTCTTAATGACTTATAAAATTCTAAATGGGCTAGCCCCCTTATACCTGTCTGATCTTCTTAACCCTTACATTCCCTTCCGTGCTCTGCGTTCTCAGAGTGCAGGGCTGCTATCTGTCCCCAGAGTCAAAAAGAAGTCAGCAGGCTGCAGGGCCTATCAGGCCCCTATCAGGCCCCCTTCCTCTGGAACAACCTCCCTATTGATATTAGACAGGCTGACTCAGTTGAGGCCTTTAAATCCAAACTAAAAACTCATCTTTATGCCTTAACTTTTAACTAGCATATTATTCTGGTTCCTATTTCAGGATACCATTTTTCCCTTGGCAGGTTGGGTCAGTCTCAATGCATCAGTTAAGATTAATAGTTAGTAAATGTTGTCCATGATGTCCTGCCGACGAGATTACTATTAACTGTCTTAATATCACTGCATCACTTTAACTGTATGTTCTTCCCTCAAGCACATTAGTGCCCAGGCTGTGCTTCTCTCTCTTTCTGCTACTGTCTCTCACTGCAGGGTTCTGCCTCCAGAGCTGGAGAGTCTCCTGCTGCTCCCATGATCCAGCTCAACCCATGATGCGACAATAATTAAAACATTTACTAGTGTTATTGATAGTGTTATGGTCTAGACCTGCTCTATATGTACAGTGCCTCGAGATAACTTCTGTTGTGAATTGGCGCTATATAAATAAAATTTGACTTGACTTGACTATATCGCCCCCCTAAAAATGAGGACAAGATGCAAGCTCCTTGGTTCAACTCTCAAACCTGTACACTGAAACAAATAGCATAATAACAAGTAGGCTTGAAAGAATGTAGCATTCCACCAAACTAGAAGAATCCCGCTTAGCCTGGCAAGATAGTCTTAAAAGATATAATGAGGCCCTCTGTAATGCTAGAGGCGCCTATTACTCATCATTAATAGATGATAATAAGAACAACCCCAGGTTTCTTTTCAGCACTGTAGCCAGGCTGACAGAGTAACAGCTCTGTCGATCCATGCATCCCTATAACCCTCAGCAGTGATGATTTTATGAACTTTTTTAATGATAAAATTTCTACTATTAAAGACAAAATTAATCACATCCTGCCTTCAACCAACACTGATTTATATCACAACACAGCATCCATAGAGTCAGCTGTTCTGTATTAGATATGTTAAATCTGTCCTTATTAACAGGCTATATGCCACAGTTGTATAAAGTAGCTGTAATCAAACCTCTTCTAAAAAAACCCACTCTTGATCCAGACATGCTAGCCAACTACAGACTTATATCTAACCTCCCCTTTATTTCTAAGATCCTGGAGAAAGAAGTTGCAAAACAGCTGTTAGATATGGACTTCCACAAGGGTCGGTGCTTGGACCAATTCTCTTCACTTCGTATATGCTTCCCTTGGGCAACATTATCAGGAATCACTCCATAAATTTCCATTGTTATGCAGATAATAGCACATCTGTCAATGAAGCCTAACGAAACCAATCAGTTAGCCAAACTTCAGGCATGCCTTAGGGACATTAAAACTTGGATGACAAGCAATTTTTACTATTGAACTCAGACAAAACTGAAGTCATTGTAATTGGTCCCACATGTCAGAAAAATACATTTTTCTAATGATGTAGTTACATTAGACAGCATTACCCTGGCTCCCAGCTCTACTGTAAAGAATCTTGGAGTTATCTTTGGCCAGGAAATGTCCTTTAGCTCACATATAAAACAAACTTCTAGGACTGCCTTCTTTCACCTGTGTAATATTGCCAAAGTAGACATTTTCTGTCTCAAAAGGATGAAGAAAAACTAGTCCATGCAATTGTTACTTCCAGGCAGCAGCACGATTACTGCCAGGAACTAGGAAAAGAGACTATATTTCTCCTGTGTTAGCCTCTCTACATCGGCTCCCAGTCAAATCCAGAATAGAAAATCCTCCTCCTCACCTACAAAGCCCTTAATGGTCAGGCACCATCATACTGTACAGATCTCATAGTTTCCTACAATCCCACTAGGACACTGCGCTCCCAGAATGCTGGTTTACTGGTGGTTCCCAGAGTTTCTAAGAGTAGAATGGGAGGCAGAGCCTTCAGTTATCAAGCTCCTCTACTGTGGAACCTTCTCCCAATTTCTGTCCGGGAGGCAGACACCCTGTGTACCTTTAAGAGTAGGCTTAAAACTTTCCTTTTTGATGAAGCTTATACTTAGGGTTGGCTCAGGCTTGAACCATCCCTTAGTTATGCTGCAATAGGCCTAGACTGCTGGGAGATTCCCCATGACACATAAAGCTTTTCTCTCATTCTCCCTCTCTCTCTCTCTGTTCAGTATGGATTCATATCCAAAGTTATATGTTACTAACTCAATATTTTCCCTTTCCCATAGTTGTGTGCTCTTCCATCTCTGTCTCCTCTTCTGTCACTTTCTGCAGGTATTTCTGCCTCTGGAGCTGTAGAGTCTGACCTACAACCCCACTCAACACCTGCTGATATAATTAGAAATTACTTGCACTGCCACCTTATTATTAACATTAATAATATATAATAATAAATAATAACAATAATAATAATAATAATAATAACAATAAAACATCAAATTTCTATAGCGCTTTTCAAGACACTCAAAGACGCTTAACAATATAACAAAAGAAAAGAGAAAAAGTAAAAAGAAATGAGTAAATTAAATAAAGTTGTAGTTATGTAAATGCCAGGTTGAACAGGTGGATCTTGATTAGTGCTTTGGAGGTCTGTAATGAGTCCAAGTTCCTGATGTGAGCTAAGCTAAGATTGAAACAGCTGTCATCCCTAGTCAGAAGTGAGGGAGGGACACCCCTTTCCAGACTCCAACAGTCCCCATGACTACACCCCCACCCCCCCACCAGAGCTGGATGAGTGAGCGTGACCGTTGCAAGAGAAAGTGATGGAAACTAAGTAAGTACATACAACGAACTGGTTTTAATTAATAACGTTGTTAGCCACCGTGTGTTATATTTTTACAGCCAGTCATTTTTTCATGATTCGACATGACATGGTTATTAGCACTGCGTGGTTCGCTAATGCTAACACTACTTAGCTTGTCACTGTGGAGTGTTGAAAAATATTGTTAGCAAACTTCAATTTTTAGATGCCATTACAGCATTTTTAGGCAGTGGGCTGCCTTTTTGACACATACATTTGCTTGATTTACCTGCCACTCACATGTATTGGGCTGGACTCAGGCAGAAGGCTGAAAGCTATGCTAATGTTCAGGGTTGTGAAAGGAGTGCCTGCATCAGGAGAGCGTTTTGCTACAGCTTTTTCTTATATTCAGTTATTTTCTAATGTTCAGTTATTGTAATAGTTGACATGAATGTAAATGTCTTAAGTAAGGAGCAATTAATTACTCTTCCCAATCTTATTGTTAGGCCTTGTTGAGTATTTCCTGAATTTGATTTAAGACAGCCATTCTTCATTGTCACGGTCTTTTAACAGACAAAAATCTTATTTGCTAGTCTATGACAATGTTAACTGTAGTGTGGCTCTTCATCAAAATTGTGAAAATAATGTATTTGATGGTCAAATGTTACATCAGGTAGATTCACTTTTTTGTCTTTGATGTCCTGCAGACAGAGTGGCCGACTCACAGGAATGAGGAACATGAGGATATGGCCCACAGTTTCTGTTACCTTTTCTACACAGAATACCGTAAGATAAAAATCGTGAGATAAAAAGTCAAAATTATGAGATAAAAAGTCATAATTGTGAGATAAGAAGTCCAATTTATGAGATAAGTCAAAATGATGAGATAATGTCGAAATTATGAGATAAAAAGTCATAATTATGAGATAACATCAAAATTCTGAGATAATCATTCAAAATGACGAGATAATAAATTGAAATTATGAGATAATGTTGAAATTGTGAGATTAAAAAATCATAATATGAGATGATGTCGAAATTATGAGATAAACTGAAATCATGAGATAATGTCGAAATTATGAGATAAACTGAAATCATGAGATAATGTCAAAATTACTAGATAATAAATCGGAATTATGAGATAATGTCGTAATTGTGAGATTAAAAAATTGTAATTATGAGATGATGTCGAAATTCTGAGATAAATTGAAATCATGAGATAATGTCCAAATTATGAAATAAAATGGAATTATGAGATAAGAAGTCATAATTCATGAGATAATGTCAAAATTATAAAATACTTTCACACAACACTCAAAGTAGCAGTTCTTTGGCGTGAGTTCTCCTATTTAACTTGACAGTGAAATGGATCGTGAGCACATTGAAGACTGTTTTAAATAGGGCTTTACAACAGATGAAATACTTAATTTGCTTGCTGATTCACACTGGATTATATGGAGCAAACACACCCTTGAAAAGAGAAGCAGGTCTTGTGTAGACAGAATAAAAATGATGTGGCTGAAGTGGCAATCTTCATTGAACAGCAGCTGGAAACATCTTGTCAGTGTCATGGTTACCTTATTTAGGATAACATATTGCTGGAGAGACAGCTTGGTGCGCCACTGGAGTGCATGCAGACTTTTCCAAATTATTATCTCAATTTCAGTGTATCATCTCATGATTATGACTTACTATCTCTTTGACTTAATGTGAGCAGTTTTTTTCTTATATCGGTGGAAATGAGCTTCCATAGGCTGAAAACATTTGAACATCTAAAAAAATATGATGCTTTTATTTCAAAGTTGCAGATACAAATGGTAAGTATTACTGTAACAGCTGAGAAAGATACTGTCTCTGTGTGTGGCCTCTTTCATTTCCTCTTTGATGTTATATATATATTGTGATTTGTAAACATTTGTGCTGTTTATCAAACTCTTGACTTACCTTTTTGTCAAAATCCTGCTACAAACTGTCTCCACAGCACATAGAAGACATGGATTCACAGTTCAACAGTTTTCACTTCAAACAGGTTTTAGAGCAGTTTTAATCAGGAGTAACTTTTCTGTCAAAATCAGTTGGTGATAGAAAACACATTTCTTCAAAATAAAACAGGGTTTAACAGAGCCAGACGCTGAAATACACAGAGAAAGAAAGGGACACTTAAACACAATATGTCCTGTTTACACACACAACCAGACAGACACATACATACACACACACACACACACACACACACAACTGACATCTACACATTAACTAATGGGCCATTCTGATCAGTTAAACCCTAGTTCTGAATACTTATGTAAATGTGATGTTAAAATATTTTCCCTTTTTCATTAATTTGCAAACATTTTTAAAAACTTGCTCACTGGAAGTGAAGAAAAACCCATTAGCAAAATAAAAGCTCATAAAATAAATATACAATAATAATAATAATAATAATAATATAATTAAATAATAATAATAAAACAAAAATATACAACAAAAATAATGACTAAACACGAAAAGGGATGGATTATTGGTGAAATATAAACTAACAAACAAATGCTGCAACTACATTGTCTTTTATAACACCAGACCACACCCTTCCACTTTCTGTAAAGCGCTGGTCCTCCACACACACCGCTGACATGTGTATTGATGGGTTTGCTAAATGTAGTGTTTTTAGGAGCCATTCTGAAACAAAACACACAAGGTTTTGTTTTGTTTTTTAAAAATATATAGTATATAAAGATTAGCTCTCTAGAAGTTTTGAGATCTACCGGCTATTAATGGCTGCTGACACTTCTGCCTGCGCTGGTACCATCGCTATGGCAACCGTGAGGACACAAGCATCATCATAAGCATCTTCACAAGTATCACAAATATATTAAAAACTGTTAGAAACTTAGGAAAACGATAGTGAAAGGTGAGTGTTGTTTTCACTGTCAAAACTAGCGTAATACAAATTTATAACAGAATAGGCCTATAACATATTTATATAATGCTGACTGGTGTAAAGGCTGTCTAGCGCATCATAAGACTGGTGCCTTTGACTAAGTTCAATCGGTAACATGACATTTCTGGAAAAATGAATGGACTAGCTTTTAGCTGATAATCTGTAACGGTCGGTAGACACAGTCTAATATCCCAAGCTAACCTGAGTGTGTGTGTGTGTTTGTTTTGTTTCAGAATGGCTCTAAAACAGATTAGGTACACAAAACCAGATTGTCCTTTTTTTCGGCTCCCACCTGTACATATCTGTGTGGTGGCCATCGAGGAACAGCCCCAAACCCTGAATTGGACTTTTCATGAGAGTGGCCAGGTGCAGGTGCGTCGCCTTTTCCAGCCTCCATCCATGGAGACCCCACTTCGTGATGCCATCAAGGGCACTGGCTTAAAGTCCGACGGTTAGTGGACGCCACAGATCAGAACCACAAAATATTGCGTGGATATGTCACTCTCACAATGTTTTACCCTGGAAACTTTTTCTATCACAAAAAGTACAAAAAGTAAATTCACTCAAGCGGTAACTTTTTTTGAATGATAAGTAGTGTGGGCCATAAACATCATCTATTGACGGATTATTTAGTTCTTTTAAACACCCCAAGTTTACTGGTTAAAGAATAATATAAACAAATAAACGTTTGTACTGAAACAGCGGGTGCCCATGAGGACCGCTACTCTCCTACAGGTATAAATGTCAGTCTGATGAACAACACAAACAGCCAAAAAAGACTCAATTACAATAATATGTTGTAGCCATGAGAGACTAAAAGAGTATAAAATTCTTTCTTTCTTTTGGTTGAAGGACAACACCAGAGTGAAGGTGACTCTGTGGAGGGAGGCAGCACTGGCCTCTGTCAGTGCTGGGAAGTGGCTGACGTTTAGCCACCTAAGGAGCACTGAGACCGCGCATGGGCACGTGCACACACACGTGTCTCAAAGATGGAAACAGACAAAATTCAATGTAAAGCACCATGTGTGATTTCTGGCTTAAAAAGATGTTTGAGACTCCTGAACTAACTCACTCCCGAATTTACTCCCTGCAGGAGGTCAGTTGAGACATGAACATGGCTGTTGGCGTGCTCACTGGCTATGAATCTGCAAAGGATGGCATCTGGGAGTGGTGGAGGCAGAGGAAGCCATTGGGTGTAAAATAGAGAAAAAAAATTAAATGCTCTGCATTCACAGCTAATAAACCATTTATTGTGTATTTTAGACCATAAAATGGATTTGCATGACAAAAACTTGGCAATTTAAAGGTTAAAAATTTAAAGAAATTCATTAATATTTGATATGTATAATTAGGACTGATGCTGGGTTAATTTTTTTTATTAAAAAAGAAAATTAAATTTTTGATTTTTGATTTCTTTTGAGCACATTTCTGTGCGAAGGAACATTACAGTAACGTAACAATTTCAAAGGTGCATCAAAGGGTTAATATCTGCTTAATTATATTGTTTGCTTTTTTAATGGAGATGATACAGTGATGACGTGTATTGTCACAGGCGGAAATGAAAGTTCATTAACGACAGAGCACAGGGCACAGCTGAAAAAGGTACGGGGAAGATTACATTTAAACTTAATTTATTAACGTGTCAATGCATAGAGCCTGTTCTGACGTGAACCCGTAACTATCAGTGCTGCTTGATGTCAAATGATGAGAACAGGTTTTATCAGCACATCATGTTAGGTTGACGCACACAGCACAGAGCGCAGGCGTAAACACACATGCTAATGTTTTGGATACTGCAGCCGTGCGCACCTGTACGTCAGGAGTAGGAGTGAGATAAAATGATGACTGAAAATCGAGCGACAGTGTTACTGAAAAAGACTGACAGGTACAGAGAGCCGGTACACAGACACAGCTGATAAAGACTCTGTGGGATTTGGGATTTGGTCACAGCTCAGTTCTCTCTGCCGTTTTTAACTCATCATATCACCATCATAACACCGGTGTCCGTTCTCATGACTTGCATACAGTTCTCATCTGACACCGGAGCAGACAGTATCAGAGCGACCCACTCTGCCTCACGCTGTCGCTCTGTCCTTCGTTTTCATCAAGTATCTAACTCCACAGTTAGTTTTGTGGTTTGGTCATTTTAAGACGAGATGTGGTTGTAAAGTTTACAGCCTGTCGCTCTGTTGCTCCTGCTCTGTGTGTGAACTGTGAGGCAGCTAAAAAAAAAGTGTTAACAAAGTTATATGGCCCCCTAAATGTTGACTATAAATAGTATTACACATGTACTATAAATAGTCACCATTTAAGGGGCAGCCCTAAAACTGACCTTATGGTATCTTCACATCTCACTTAGGAGTAAAAAGGAAACTTTAACTTAACAACAGAAATAGTGATTTGATTCATATCGTAACATGAAAAATCATATTGTGATATTTTTTTAATTCATATAGTGCCAAATCACAGCAGAAGTTATCTCAAGGAACTTTCCATATAGAGCAGGTCTGGTCCGTACTCTTTATATTATAATTTTTTCAAAGAGAGATCCAACAATTCCCACCATGAGCAGCACTAGACGACGGTGGCAAAGAAACACTTAAGAGGGAGAAACAGTCTCAAATTGTCAAGGAAATGGTGTTAGCTAGCTTACATTTAGCATCTCTGATTTACTGGTTAGGTAGCTACTGTATAAACACATTTTGATTTATTTTTTGCAAGTTAAACTTTAGTTGCACATATTGTATATTGAGCCCAGTAATATGATGGGATGAACTTGACTGGATATAGTCTGTGGGCTCAGATGCAGTAGTGTGGCTGTAGTGAGCAGGATTCTAGAAATGATCTGTGCATGTGGTGGAGGAATGCACAGAGCAGGGTAGAAATTCAACTGAATTCATCATGTTATTTTACAAGTTTTGCAACCTCATTACTGCCGCTAAATGCCTGACCTGTCTACATCCAAAGTCAAACATTTCATAACTCTCTAATGTAGCATGTATTAAGAGTTTTTGACTGATGATGATTAGTTTTGAAGTGGCATTGTGTGTTTTTACACACTTAATATCCCCATGTGGATCATCGTTCAAGAGTTGAACGAGTTTAAATGCATGTGTCCATTTATCTTCAGTGTGTGAGGAATGTCACAGAGTGAAACCGGCAGGTACTAATGAGCAGGAAAGTGTATGGCACCCTGCTATGGCATTTGTTTAGCACTACAGTCTGTTCGACAGGCCCTGCACACACACAGCAGCACTGATCCATCCTGTTTATTGTAGCTTCAGATGTAACATTTGCCATTTTTCAATTAAAATATAATGGTTTTATGGAAACTAGTGTAAGTCAAGGTAGAAAAAAATCAGATAAATTGACCACAATGGAGATACAGCAGAGGACACTTCAAAATGGATGACAGTTCACATAATAACCAGAAGAGGGCAGCTGTGAGTTTCTCTAAACCCAGCCATTGAAAACCCTAACAGATAACTTTAGCCTTAGTATTTCAACAGCACAACCACTTCCAGGTGTACTGAATATTATCCTTTCATAATTAGAGGTTGAGAAATATTTGGGTGCCTGATATTGGAAGAGATAAAATATCCAGCTAAAGTAAAATATGAATATTGGGTAATGATGCATGCTTTGAGGGGGGAGGCAATTTTTACAGAGAAAATCACCCACTGCAGAATTAAATGGGCCAGTCAAATTATTGTGCAAGATGGCTGATATACATTTCTTTCACAACACCAGTGAAGATGTCTCATCTGTTTCCCACTCCTTTGAATGGATCGGCCCTTTCAGGTTAAATGGAGCTCTTATCTTTCATCTCCATCACTTCTAATTATTTCATATCTGTTCACAGTGACACAGTGTTTAGAGCTGACATGTGCTCTTTCCAGCCATCTGTCAGTAGATTGTGATATTAATTTTCCTTCCCAGCATCTGCAAACACTCACAAAAGCTCTCTCTCTCTCTCTCTCTGTCTCTCTCTCTCTCTCACACACACACACACACACACAGCACATGACTGTGCTGCCTACAACTGACTCCTGACTGCTAACCTTTGTTACTTGTCTGAGGCACCCCAGGGTGTCTGATCCTGTGACTAAGGGACCTAATGTGAATGAGGTTTTACTTCCATTTACAGTTGTATTTGATGTGTCTTTCCTGTGTGTGTATGTGTCTTTATATAGTAAAAGATGCAGAGAGTGAGAGCTTTTTGTTCAGGGGGAAAGGTTAGCAGAGAGCTTAAGGGACCAAATCTTCTACTTCCACCCATCCTGTCAAGTGATTAACATAAATTGCAAATTTACTGTATTAATGTTTTCAATAAGATGCACACCCCCCTCCCTGGAAGCTAAACCCACTCAAATATTTGAGTGGGGTCATGTGGGGATTCATGAGACAAAAGCCCACAAGCAAGTACAAAAGATGCATTTCTGTGCACTATAGGCAAAGGCATGAGGCACAGATGCCCCTCACACTGGTGTAACCAGGCAGATCACAGCAGACAATGTAACAAATGATGAATACTGTTACATCAAATCTCCGACTGTCTCGTATGGTGGTGGGTGTTTGCAACAGATGCAGGTGTTGCTTTTATAAGCTGGGTAATAAATCTTTACCACAGCAGGTAAGTAATTTAGATGCAAGCAAATAAAATTAGGCCATCAAGAGCCGTCTTTCAGTGGGATGTCTTTCAATAACTGTCTGTGTTTGAAGGACATTTGGGGTGATAGCGATGAAGTGCCTCCTATGTTGAAGAGAAATTTACAGAAGACAAAGGGAAGATGAGTGGCACAATATGGTGTAAATGTATTGGCAAGGAAGAATTGTTTTCTCTGCTAGCTAATGTAAATTTCAAGTAGCACACACAGGCACCAACCAATGACGTGAACACTGTCTGTTTGATTTAAGTTCTATCATGAAATATCACGTTGACTTTCTCCTGTCCTTCCTTTCTCCCAGCATGCAAGGCTTGACCTGACTTGATTTGGTTTGGATTGACTTTATTTTACTTTTAGTTGATTTGATTTGGCTTCACTTGACTTGTCAAGACTACTTGGCTTGACATGGTTTAACTTGACATGGCTTGACTTGAAATAGAAGCTTCACTTGGTTTTAGTTCATTTGATTTTACTTGACTTCATGTGACTTGGCTTTTATTTTCCTTTGCTTGTTTTGTTCCAAAAGGGAACATGGGCGTATTCTCTGGACAAATGTTTACTCTAATGAAGACATAAGAACAGATGGTTGGCTTGCACCTGTGTCCCTCTGCATCAACACACACACACACACACACACAGAGAGAGACAAACACACACGCACGGATGCTCTTGTGACTCAGCATTGTTGCATCAATACCGCCTTCAGCACCATGCTGCCTGTTAGCCTTAATGTCTGGTCGTGACTGATGCTGCAGGGAGAGAATAAAGGACAAAGGTAATAAGATGAGCAGACATTTCGGCACCTGAATAGATAGGAATTACCCAGGCTGTGATTTAAAGGTTTTTTTAATTGTTGCTGTTGCTGCATACACATGAACTAGGAGGAAGAATTACACACATAACTAGACCACCTTGACATCAAAAATGATATCATTCTCTTGCTCAGAAACAAAGCTACCAGTCTTCACACTCAAAATTACTCTCTCATATACAAGCAGATCATATACATTTATATTATTGTTTTTGTGAAAACTTTGAATTTACAGTACAGTACTCCTTTCTTAATTCTGGGCTCTTATTCTATTACTAACCTAATCCCACATCTAATGAAATTTTATTTTATTCTGAGCTCTATGTCTGTTGTTTAATTAACTATGAGATCTATGTGTGCTTTAAGACTGGTGCTGGCAATAACTTCTCATTCTGGTTTCAGCAATTTTGGAATACATGTCTCTGCTCTCTTGTCAAGATTTAGATGAGAGCACTGATTCCTCACTAAGTTGTAGTTAATGAGATCATCATGTGATGCATAACTGATTAAAACTTTTTTGCTGAATAGACATACAGGATGTTACATTCAACAACTCTTCATCCTGCTTTCACTGATGTCACTGAATTATGAGGCAGTATATGACCTACACGTCCTCATGTCTATTCTCTTTACTTTCCCATATATTATATTCAACAATCCTTCATCTTCTTTTTACCCATCCTTTCTACTCTTATTACCTCCACCAAGGAGGTTATACAGTGATGGAAAAAGGTTTTCAGACACCCTTAAAATTTTACACAATCTCAAATATTATCCTTAAATATTTGGGGAAAAATCTGTTTGTGTTTCAAAAGGTGTGGCTGCATTAGACAGATACAAACAAATACAAATGATTTGTTTTGTTTATTGTATACAAGAAAACAAAACTAAATTCTTGACAGTTTCAATATGTCAGTTCTCAACATTGTCGGCATCAAAGCCAACAAATAACAGAGAATGTGTTCAAAACTGAACAAAAAATAAATCACATCATCAAATTAATCTTTAGTAGTCCTGCCATTAGCACGTAGTAGAGCTCTCATCCTGGCTAGCATGTTCCCCATGAGCCTTTCACGCTGTTGAGGGGTAATCTTGTCCCATTCTTCTTGAATTACTGTTGTTAATTCTTCTAAATTCTTTGGTTTACGCTTTGAAACAGACCTTTTGATAATCCACATTTTCAGTGGGACTCATGTTCAGGGATTGAGCTGGCCACTCTAAGACCTGGATACAGTGCTCCTGCAGCCAAGTTCTACCTGGATGTGTGGTGAGGGGCATTATCTTGTTGAAACATCCAGTTTTGACCTCGATGGAACAGTGCACGTGCAGAAGGGAGCATGTGGGTTTTGAGAATGACACAATATTTGGCAGAGTTCAATGTGCCATCACAGACAGTGAGATGACCAACACCAGCAGCACTCATGGCATCCCGTCAAACCATGATACTGCCTCCACCATGCTTGACAGTAGGTACTGTACATGCTGGAGAGATAATGCTTCACCTGGCCTTCTGCGTACCCTCACATTATCAGGAGGAGGATAAAGCTGGAAGCTGGACTCATCTGACCCCAAGAATCTTCTTCCAAGTTCCCTGGGCTGTCCAGTTCTTGTGTGCTTGGACCCAACAACACTGGGCTAACCTCTGTCCCTCATTGATCAGGGGCTTCTTGACAACCTTGTAGGACCTTAAGCCATGATCTAAAAGTTGGCCACGTACAGTGCGGGTGGAACACTGGACACCAGTTTGGTTTGACCACTGCTGCTGAAGCTCCTGTGATGTCATTCCGGTTTTTACCCTGCACATGCAGATCAGGATGCGGTCATTTCCTGCTGAAGAAACCCTTGGACGCCCAGATCTTGGTTTGTCTTCCAAGCTGTTGGTTCATCTATATTTCTGCAGAGTGTATCCAACTGCTGAAGGACTACATCTGCACTTCCTGGCTATCTGGCAGTAGCTGTACCTTCCTGGCTGAGAATCTGTATCTTCTAATGTGTTTCCTGCGTTAGGTTCCTTGTTTTAGCCATTTTTGTCTTTGAAGAACTTACAAATGTGCTGGCTTTATATAGACATGTAGCACGGCAACAAATACTGTGTCTTTTAATAAAAAGCATGACCTTCATTAGTGGATCACCGGTACCAAAATGACCCAATATTCAAAATTTCTTATGTATTTTTATGGAACCAATCAATTTTAAGTTTTTAATGGCTTTTTTAGGATTTGTCTAGTATTTTGGCTGTGACTGTACTACAAGAAATTGCACTTGAAGACCTAAGAGTGATTCTTAATGCAGAATTTCATAAATGCATGGGGTGTCCGAAAACTTTTTTCCACCACTGTATTTTCACCTGTGTCTGTCTGTTTGTTTGCTTGTTTATCAACAGGATTACACAAAAAAAGAAATAACGTACTGTATATGCACCAAACCAATCTCTGTCTGTTCCCATGTTTCTTTTCTCAGACTTGATTTTATACTCTAGTTTTGCTTGTTTTCTACTCAGTTAAGCTGACTTGGGCCTCCAGATCTTATACTCCCATTCTTTTATGTCTATCCTAACTTTACCTGTGAATATCACATCGAACACAAACAGAAATCCAGCCAGCAGCAAGGCACATACAGACAAAACACAGAGGTGGTGTATGAGTGTATGCACATCATTACGTTTCAGTGTGTGTGTCTGTTTATACAAGGAAGTGAAAATCAAAACTCACACCTGCCAGTGTTCCCTGTAGTGTGGATACAGACTGTTTGTTGTACTGTAGCCACTGCTCTATCTCGTTTCCTCTCACACATACACATACTTTATCAGCAGCAGCAGATAAAAAAAGAAATATACAGTAAAATGAAATGAAAAGCAGTCAGAATTGTGATTTGGTTTATTCTGTGTGGCTGACAGTAATCACAGTTAGGGAAAAGACATATGTGTTATTTATAAAAAAAATAAAAATACAGTGAGTTGCCAGACAAAGTGAATATATTCTCAATTGAATATGACAAAAAAGAAGGATGTTACCCAATTTTGTGT